>NW_027172072.1:7500-10000 GCF_036898095.1 Palaemon carinicauda | reverse complement strand
TGATAATAATTTCTTAACTTGCATACAACAAGACCGATCATCTTTGTCAATGATTTAAAAATCATTAATTAACAAAAATGTATGTTGATTATGTAAAATTATTACACTATTTTTGAACTTTCATAAACATAATATTGTAACGACAGAAATACATGCATTTTCATTATTTTGTCATCAGAAAAGATTGCAACATCTTCATAATTTTCATTAATTATTCCAAATTTGAATAATAGTGCGTATTGAAATTAGTGAAAATATATAGCAAAAGCAATAACATTTAAAGATTTTCTTTATAATTAAAAGTAATCCTTTGACGTCATTAAAAACATAATATATAACATTTGTTACTTCTACAAGGCTTACTACAATGCATTAAAACTAAAAGCTATTCCACCAGATCATAACTAAATTATCTCAGTGGAAAATTGCTGTCGAAATTTGTAGGTGTTTTTTTCAATAGAACTTGTTTTACTATAGTATGATACATATGTAAATACATAGCTTTTAACTTACCATGAATAAAGGATAACGTGACACACAATAAACCAAGACGACTAAAAAATGGCTGTGGTAAAATAAGACCTTTTATCAAAAAAGACACTAAAATAAAAGACACCGACTATGAAAACCAAAAAAAAAAAAAAAAAAAAAAAATCATCTGGTTCAGAAGCCATAGTTTTAAGTAAATCTACTCCCATAAGAATTCTTATTCTGCTTTAGATGAACAACTGTCAATAGATTGTGCCCTTTTGCCTTTTCCTCTTCATTACAATTGACTTGAAAATATAGTAAATTCATATATTCTAACGTATATGAATAAAAGCATTCGTGCTTACACTTATACATAATCACAAGCATATACTTAATAAAACACTAACAATGTGCACAGTCATCATAAGATAGTTAAAAAACTTGATCTCCTGATGAACCAGTTTCCTTTTCATATCTATAAAAAAAAAAAAAAATATCACAAGTAAGTGAAATATTACATTTCAATTAACAGAACTTTGCTTATTAGGCTATTTTATCGATGATAATGCTTCCCAATGAGAGAGAGAGAGAGAGAGAGAGAGAGAGAGAGAGAGAGAGAGAACTAAGGTAGAGGTGTCTACAGATCTGGAAATCCATGATATATGCACAGTTGTAGTTGACGTTGTCGATAGCAAATAGATTTTGTCTTCTTCACAATTTTCTTAAGACCATAATATTTAATGAAGGACGTTTGAGTCTATAGGCTACTTATGGTTGCTGATATTTAAATGTTAATAATAAAAGAAGATAGAAATAAGTTTTATAATGCCAGGAAATTGGTGGCCTTTAACATCGAAGAAAAAACTCATGCAAAAATCAATACCTGACTTCCCCGATACCTTACAATGACATTCCAGCTACCGCAGCCAGAGCCACAAGAAATCCTTGTCTCGTAAACGAATTGGCCAAAACGGATTAGAAGTTGTAACATCTGGCTTCCCAAGCTAATCCCTTCTATTCCGAACGGAAACAGGTTTCCTATCCTGCATTGAAACGAGCTCGTCTGAGGTGTAGCTCTTCCCTTTCATTGGAAAATCTTTCTAAGGCACTTTCATTCACATTTATGATTATGTGTTCAAATGCTGTAATATAATTTCAGATATATATATATATATATATATATATATATTTATATATATATATATATATATATATAGATATAGATATATATATATATATATATATATTTATATATATATATATATATATATATATAATCATATGTAAACATATGTAATGTAATTTTAATTTAGCATTTGAGAATTTCGTATATAAAATTTCTGATGTATATATATATATATATATATACACACACGCACACACACGCATATATATATATATATATATATGCGTAAAAATCATAGGAAAACGTGATGCTCAGATGCAGAAGAACCACATGTATGTGTATGTGTAAGTATTTATGTATATGTATATGTATTTGTATCTGTATGTATGTATATATATGTATATGTGTATGTATATGTATATGTATGTGTGTGTATGTATGTATATGTATATGTGTGTATGTGTATATATATATATGTATAGATATATATATATATATATATATATGTATATATATATATATATATATATATGTATATATATATTTGTATTTTTGTGTATGTTTTGCTTATGTATTTATATAGATAAGGCTACCGCATTGACATATAAATAACTGTAATGAAAGTAAAATAAGAAGAAAACAAGAATATACCCGCCACTAGAAATGACCCTTTTTAGCAGGTGTCTAACGAGCTGTCGGACTCCTCCTACGCACACCTGAGTCAAGCCCAGGTAGCGGGTAAGGGAGTGTCATTGTTTTCTAAATCTCTATATGTATGTTCGTACTTTTGCTTTCCCAATAAAATGTAAGAAACCTCTCTCAATAAATCAGTCCTCTGAGGAAGTATCACGAAACTAGTCAGGACTAAAGTGTATATTCTGTATTTTCCTTTTCCCTGTGGTT
>NW_027172071.1:217500-395021 GCF_036898095.1 Palaemon carinicauda | reverse complement strand
AGATTCAAAGGAGAGCATTGAATTTATATGATATGCTAGTGGTACAGAGTAAGCATTCTTTCTTGACTGGAGTGGATTCATTCAACTTAGTAGAGCAAGTGGTCATGATCAAAATAAAAGAATATATAGGACTAGAATTCAGGTTACTATCATTAGTTTGTCAAGGCAGTGTTCTCTCCCCATCACTATAACTCTAGGGTTTTGGGAGCATTGTACATGTAGAGGCTGTTTGAGGTAAGAACTGCCAGTGATTTGAGCCATCTGGAAGCGTTGCATTGGAACTTTAATAACAATTTCTTATTTCTATACTCGCCTGTTCTTCACATACAGGCCCATCCTCCTCTCCACTGACTCAAGAGTATGAAGAGGATGGATAACGTCGACTTCAAAAGTGAAATCTGTATTGCTGGAGGTGGCAACCTGGGTTTCCTACCACTTACAGCAGAGGGCTCTGTTCCTTTGCTAAGGGAGTGTATTGTCTGAAGTAAAAGAGAACGGGAATATTCTATTTTAAAAATTCTACGGATAAGTGTTGATTACACCAGGCTTTTGGAGAAGAAGCAATATGAATATCAGGGAAGATTCGGAGAAATAATATTGAATTCTCCAGAAATTCTAGCTTTTCAATAACACTTTGAATACTACACAGCTTATGCAAAGATAAATTATTCAACTTAAATATATTAACAAAGCATACCATAATTATTAATTTTTTTATACTCTACTATTCCTAAATCAGTTTACCTTAAGTGAAGGTATGCCTAATATGAAGTTTTTCTCAAAAGTTATACTGTACATTTCTCATCTAAACAAGCCACAATTTTAAACAAGACATTTTTGACAGAATTGGTTAATGCTAAGCCAAAGCAGTAAGATGATAAAGGAAAACCAATCCAAGTACTTAGATTTACAGGCAGTCATTAATCAATATTATTGGTATTATCTATCAATTGCCAAGCTACAACCTTAGTTGGAAAAGCAGGGGCCCCAACAGAAAAAAATAGCCCAGTGAGGAAAGCAAACATGGAAAAATAAAACATTTTAAGAAAGGTACCATTAAAATAAATATCTCCTATATAAACTATAAAAACTTCAACAAAACAAGAGGAAGAGAAATAAAATAGAATAGGGTGCCCAAGTGTACCCTCAAGCATGAGAAAGAAAAGAAAAGCCTAACTACTAGATTCAAGTGGAAGGCTTAAATGTATTAACAAAGCAATTTGGCAGTCAGAAATTTGTCGTTGATTCTTTGTAAATGCAGTTTGTTCTTCCTCAACAATAAATCTCTAGGCAGCTCAAGGCACACTGTAAAAAGAAAAAAAGAGGTAAGTAAAAAGAATATAATATAATGATTAAACAAAAAAAAGAAGGTAAATGAAAAAAAGCATGTCAATGATGCTATCTTCCAGCAAATACTTCATGCATCACGTAAGTATTGCAGTTCAACCTAGCTTAATTAAGCGAGTATCTTGAAGGTTAATTCTCTATTCCAAACTCAATCTCAAATAGCACTTTAATTAAAAAATTTAAAACTGCAGTTTCCAATACATGTAATGTACATTTAAATTTGAAAAATCATAAATTCTTAAAGATATAATTCTCTGTTCCAGATTCAATTTTAATTAGAACTGGAAATTAAAACTATTTAAAACTGCAGTTTGTGAATACAGTACCAGTAGCACACTGTACTTTCAAATTTCAATTAGCATTGGAAATTAATACATTTAAAACTGCGATTTCCAGTCCTGTACGTTTAAATTTTTTAAAATCACAAATTTTTAAGGATGTAATTCTGTTCCAGATACAATTTTAATCAGCATTGGAAATTTCAAAACATTTAAAACTGCGATTTCCGGTACTGTACATTTAAATTTTGAAAAATCACAAACTTTTAAAGATGTAATTCTGTTCCAGATAAAATTTTAATCAGCATTGGAAATTTTAAAATACTTAAAACTGCGATTTGTGCACTACTGTACTGTACGTTTCTATAAATAAATTACAAATTTGTAAAGCAATTTATATTTTACCTTACTATACAAACCTGAGCCCTTCAATAGGAGTATGCTATCAGCAAAGATAGATGCGGCTATTAACCCTTTTACCCCCAAAGGACGTACTGGTACGTTTCACAAAAGCTATCCCTTTACCCCCATGGACGTACCGGTACGTCCTTGCAAAAAAGTGCTATAAAATTTTTTTTTTCATATTTTTGATAATTTTTTGAAAAAATTCAGGCATTTTCCAAGAGAATGAGACCAACCTGACCTCTCTATGACAAAAATTAAGGCTGTTAGAGCAATTTAAAAAAAATACTGTATACTGCAAAATGTGCTGGGAAAAAAATAACCCCTTGGGGGTTAAGGGTTGGAAATTTCCAAAGAGCCTGGGGGTAAAAGGGTTAAAAATTAACGAGGTGGCGGTAGTTAGCTGGAGGGTGAAGGGTAGGCCCCGCCCACCTCACAGCCTAATGAGTTCCCACTTTGACCTTAAACATAGGACTCGGAAGGTAGTTGAAGGATCCAAGTTTGTATACTTAGGAACAAGTAAAAAGAGCAACCAGAGATTTCAGACCTTCGCCAATGAAGATTGTCAAAATTTTACTCAAATTTACAACCAGAGCTCTTCCTCTTCCATATGGTGACTGTGAATTAATCTACTGTATAATAGCAATCATGAATCCGGATGCAAAAATCTAATCAATTCTAAGTTAAGCCATTTCTGACGTATACAGAAATTTTCATCAAAATTCATTTGAAACTTCTTGGGTTAAGCTGGCAACAAACAAACAGACATAGGTAAAATCACAAATTACTTTAAACTTTGTGATTTGTTTCTACATAAATACAAACCTTCCTTTAATAGGAGACTTATCCTTAGGAGGGAAGAACTCCTTATAACCAAATTAACTGGTTTACTTTCCTTGGAAATATCAAAGTAGTTCAATCATGTACAAGAGCAAAAGTCATGACTCCTGTTCCATGAAGTCATGAAGAAACAGTATTCTTTTAGTAGGGAAGAGAGGAAGATGAACTTGAACTCACGGACAGCTGGGTTCTCGGTACTGACCTCAAACTAATGAACCAAGACGATCGAGATAATATATCCTCAAGAATGACTTATGACACAGGCCAAAATATGCAATCTCCTACCTACTTAGTCAAGGCTAGGATAGTCATGAGGCAAGAAGTCTTATCTACCGCTCGTCACCTGGGTTCGAGCAAGGTAGATTGAGGGACCTGGAAACTACTGAAATATTCCTGCAGCTTGAGCTTCCTATAAGCTCCTAATGAGTGTAGACCATTCTGGGAGGAGTCTTAACCCAATTCCCAGTTGAAAACTGGTATTGAGGGGCAAGCAGAATCTTTTACCATGAAGATTGAGGAGCTTCCCTGATGGACGAAGAAAGAAAAAAGCTGATCTGGATGACATCGGCATGTGGCCGATCGGAAAAGATCGGTCATGCTAAGCCTCAATGTTGTTTACCAAATACTGAGTATTCAGCAAAAAGGGAAAATGGGCACATAGGAGTAAACGTCTAGAATTGCATTGGATGTTGGATGGCATCCTTAAACGCTGCCGAAAAATGGGGACTGGCAAATACAGGAAATTTCTTTTACAGCTGAATGGCAAGCCGGACGATCGATGGTGAAGACCTAACGTAAGAAGCCTTTCTGCCACGCAGTGATGTAGAAATCACAATTGACCCTTACATCGAAAACCCTGTCAACTGAGAGTGTTTGGTAAAACAGTCTCTTGTCTGGGTTGATCTTTGCAAACATTCTTAACTTGTTAACGACTTCCCAAGAGTGCACCTGCTTGATAAAGGTCTGTGAAACAAGCTCCTTGTAGACGTTAGCCACAAATGGAAGCAATACTGAGTTCTTTACCAAACTCCTTTGGATAGCTTGCATGCGTTACTTAAGGGAAGAGGACATAATCAGAACGAAACTCGAATGCATGACCCCAACAAAAACTTCAGTGCTCGTGAAAGGCAGATCTAGTAGCCCTTACAAGCAGCGACAATGATCATATCTTCCTCTTTCACCAGTATAGTAGACAGGAAATGCTAGAAAGAAGCAGATGGCAGAGGTTCTATAACACGAAAGTCACTGAAGAAAAGGTGAGAGAGATCCATCACGAGGTGTTCTATTGTGTGATGTCTAACAATTGCATAGAAGACATATCTCGTAGTGACTAGTCATACCAAGACTGTTCAATTGGTGTCGGAGCGGGTGGAAACTGGTGGTGATATGGAGGGTCAGGATCTTGGATACTATGTGCAATGTGACCGTCTCCTTGGTGATTACGTTGTGGTAGAATCAATCAGCTAACACTACTACGTTGGGGCTGCTCATTGATCGAACGCTCCTTCTGTTGGGTTGTTGTCTCCAAAGAGGGAAGGGAAGGATGGCAGTGCCTATCATCCTGTACGAAGGTGCAACAGTCCAGTTTGGTAAGAGACCAAATAGTGATGGCAGATATGTCAACCCCCATATCATGTACCAAAAAATACGAGGCAACAACATACTAGGATCTGCAGCTGTGGTTTTCTCATTGTTCTTTGAAGTCTCTGTGTCACTAGGGTGTCCTGGAAATGTTGTGTTGCAAGAGGTACAAGGGCAGCTGCCAATGTCTTGACATAGCACTGGCAGCATTAGCGTATTATGTATACACCGACACGTACCTGCTAGTAGGTTAAGGCTCGGCAGCAGGAGAGGAAGAGATACAGGAACAGTCGAAGATGATCGTCCAGGAAGTGGGAAAATATGGTGGTGCCCTACATACGAGATATGAGGCCTCAAGCCCTCCCGGTAGGAGTCACACGTACTTGACCCTTATCAATCAGTCTTCCTGGAATTCTAAAAAGTTGAACAGCAGCGAAAACCCTCACAAAGATGAGGCTGAAGAGAGGGAAGAACTCTTAAGTACGCCTTCTACAGGGTCATGCAGGCCAAAGACAACACATACAGAGAGAATAGACCTATGAAGAAGAGCACAACCAGGTGATAAGTCCTGAGTGCCTTGACAGTGAAGGAAAGAACAAGGGCGATGCCCTTACCCTTCAAATTTGGCAGCAACAAAACCTCCTTCATCCGACAGAAAAAAATAATCGGGATTACGTTGTTATCGTCGTCACAAGGCCACATAAACAAGGGAATAAACTGCAAACAGGACTGCAGTCTAATAAGGAAAAGAATATGGATATCTCCAGGTTGCACAAACAACTGTTACACAGTTAACGGGGAAACAACTGCAAATTTTCTCCTCCTAAATCTCCCTCGAACACGATAGTCTACTGATAAATTACTTAAATATAAAAACAGCCAGTTGAGGGCAACTGCAGTATTTCTGTACTATCCAGCAGTTGAAAACAAAATTGGGAGCTCGTTGGACTTCTGGGTGGGGGAGGTCTTACCAGCAACCCTCCAGCTAACTAACGCCATCTCAATGTTTCAACGGCAGTATCCAGCTTTGCTGAAAGCTTAAAGGAAAAGGGTCTGTATTTCTGTAGGAACAAGCAAATGTAGTTTTCTGAGACTAAATAAGGGCAAAAGATGAAATTCCATATAGAAATACCATTCCTGTTCATGTGGAAACTTCTCAGACCATGGAAATTGTGGCGATAGATTTTTGTTCCGTGGAAAGATCAACCTCTGGAAAGGAGCATATTTTAGTTTTAAGTGACCTGTTTAGCAAATACATATGGGCATATCCAACGAAGGATCAGAAAGCGACAGCAGTGGCTAAAATATTGGTCGAAGAGCTCTTTTATAAATATGGAATTCCTCAGCAGCTCCATACTGACCAGGGGAGAAATTTCGAAAGCGCTTTAATTAAGGAAATCTGTAAAAGGTTCAATGTAAAGAAATCACGCAATTCCCCATATCACCCTGAAGGAAATGGTCAAGTGGAAAGAATGAATAGAACTCTGTACGGTCTACTTAAAAGTTTGGAGGAGGAGAAGAGGAACAAATGGCCATTGTATTTGCAGAGTTTAGTATTTGCGTATAACGTAACACCTCACTCTGTGACAGAGTTTTCTCCGTACTTCTTGTTATTCGGGAGGGAACCTTGTATTTCGATCGAGAGCTGGTGGTGTCTGGAAAACATTTACAAATTTCAAGACGGAGACTGGTTACGTCAGCCATGCAAAATGCAAAAAGAAGTTTGGGATTTGGTTAGAAAGAACACACAAAAGAACTGGGTATCAAAAGCAAAGCCTATGTTAGCAAAATCCAGAGAAAGTGATTTGGAGGTAGGACAAAAGGTTTTATTACGAGAAAATAAAATAATTGGAAGAGCGAAACTAGGAGACAAATTCGGTAAAAGAAAGTGGGTAATTGAAGAAGTACTTAACAGGGACTGTGGTTTGTATAGAATTAGGCCTGAAGGAAGTGATGCTAAGGTTATCCATCGAAGGAATATTAAACCGTTTGCTAGGATAGAAAGGAATGAGGGCGGAGAAAATATTGATGACTTAGATACGGAAAATAATGATAATTTCGAAACCGTTGATATGGATGACAGTAGCTTAGAAATGCCTGATATGGAAGAAGTTTTAACCAGGTTCGGGTTTGATTTTAGCAACCATAGTAATAGTGAACCTAAAGAAGGTGTTGATAAAGAGGTTGAACAAGAACAGGGAGTAACAATTAAGGCACCAGTACTGAGAAGATCACAGTGGATACGAAACAGGCAGCGATCAGAGTTGTAAATTTGTCTTTCTTTGTCGGAAACAGGTAATGGTAGCATAGTGTGAGAGGATGGAAGTGTGTAGTGTGTGTACGATGAGGGCATCGATAAACTGTAGGGGGGTTGTGTGTAGCACTGTATGTTCTCCGCCAGGTGTCTTTTATCTTTCACAGCACTAGTTACCAACAACAACCATTAACGAGACAGCAATTGAGGACGAACGGCCAAATAAATCGGCATGAACGGATTTGTCTTCATGGACCTGTTAACCGGAGGAACTACCCATTCACTGTTTAATATATACTATCTTTAGAAAATGTAAATTAGATGACAGACCTGAAATTTGCCAGACTTTGAGTAGGCTCATTCTATAGCTACTGTACAACGTGGGCTTACATATACGCTGAGCATACTCTGTAACATAACTGGTATGTTGTTATTTGTCCTTTAATTGTTTGTTACTGTAACGTAACTACAGTAATCTTGTTTATTTGCCGTTAATTGTTTGTTACTGTAACGTAACTAATGTTATTTGTTTGTTAATTGTGTTTCGAATATGTTGGTTATTGGTAATGTCTGATTGAGCATTTGTTTCTGTTTGTAGGGTTGAAGGTTTTGTCTACATATACAATAAAATGAAGAAGAAATGTTGCTGTGAGTTGTATCTTCCTTTGGATTGCTATATATACATATACATATGATCAGAACCCAAGACCCCTCTCCACGAAAGTTAGGACCAGGGAGGGCCAGGCAATGGCAGCTGATGACTCAGTAGGTAGACCTATAATCTCACCTTACAAGAATGGTGAGAGTGAGGGTGCAGACACTACAAGAAACTATTGTTAGAGCGGGACTCAATCTCCCGTCCAGTAGATCGCTAGTCAGCGACATTTCCTATAAGCTACCACAACCTGTGACTGGGTTTTAAAAAGAACATGATTCTCTGGTTGTTTTAAAATGGGGTCAACTATCTGTCCTGGAGCCTTGCCTCCAATATCCCTCCAACACGAGTGCAAGACCAATATTCAAAAGGAAAGAAAAACCAAAGAATTGAAACGGCCAGATACCGACGCCAAATAGTACATCAGTACTCATTAGCAGCCGAAGTCAAAGTGAAGGTTTGCTACATGGCAGGTAGACAGGGCCTACCCACCACCTTCAAGCTATTACTATTAACTACCACTACCTCGATTGTATTTCTAACACTGCTGCTGGACAAGAGTCAGGACATGTAAAATAGGTTTGTAATTTCCATAGCCTATGTACTGTGCAATGAATCAAACTAATCTAAGAACTATTCAATCGTGGTGAAGATGGATCGATCTAGTGGGAAAGTTTTCTTGAGTGCTAGAAGTAATTTCGTCCACTTGCAGTAAAAAATAATTGCGATGACGATCCTAGAACACAACTTCCTGTAAGAAAATATCATACATAAATACATAATTCTTTGTGGTTAGTTACAATTATTAATGGCACAGAGTACTGTAGTTAAAAAAGACTTAAGGATATTAGTCATAACCAGCTTTTCAATAGGTACTGATCAATGACTGTACTGTGCTGAGAATGTACTGTACCTTTCTATATCCTCAAGGAAAGGAGTTGAGAGAGTATTTAATGGAAAATAGTCTAGCTTATATATGAGAAAAAAAAAGGCTAAAATTCTTTTAATTCACGTTCAATTGCTTCAACAGTGTTACTATCATTAAATAACAGCCAAGCTACAGCCCTAGTTGGAAAAACATAATATTACAGGGAAAGCAGCCCAATGCGGAAAGGATATAGAGTAGCATCAAAAACACTATAAATGAGAAATGAGATAAAAATACATTAAGATAATTGGAAACATTAATTTATCACAAATTTCTTAATCAATTTGTATTTTTTCTAACTGTACAAACCCGAGACCTTCATAGGAAATGGTTGCTAAACTTCTGACAAGGTAAACAAAGCTGACTGGCACGTGGCGAGAAAGCTCCACCCACCCACCTACGACTTTTGGGATGGTTGAGGGCAGCAATGTAACTTCAAAATCTCTAGAGTTAGGAATAATACAAATATAACATATTTGGAAATAATTTGTATTGTTCCTAACATACAAACGTGGAGCTATTTATAGGGTATTTTTCTAAAGCATTAAGTAAAGTCTCCATAATCTTACGTCGTTAGATAATTTTGTTGTTTTTGACGTTACTGGGTTTGCATATAAAATGTGCAGTTAACGAAATATGCTAGATAAATATGAGAATAAAACTATACTTACGATGTCTACATTCTTGAATTGGTATTCTCATATATTATCGTATCTTATTAAAAGACATGACCAACCAAGTGTTTTATAATCTGCAATTCGCCTATCGTAAAAAACAAAATAAAGATTTGTAGAAGCAAGTCAGCAATTTTTTTATTTCACTTGCGTTATTAATGTAGTAACCACACGATCAAGCCTTTGTGTTGTAGTTCCCCCCGTCCAGTTGGGTAGATACCCGAGTCTGGTGGGCTAGGCCTACTTTCCTCATTCATTTTGTTCTGATGTTCTCCAGCGTCCCTCTCTTACTGCATTATTTTAGCTTTATTTAGCTTTATTCTGCATGCCACATAACCTAGTTATATCATTTTTGTTTCGATTATTTTACCAGTTAGTTATGATCATTCAGAAATAGATTTTTCCTTCGTCAAAATCCCTTTATTAACTGTTAATTACTTCTCATATCGTTTATCTATTTCCTTTCCTTACTGGTCTATTTTTCCTTGTTGGATCCCTTGGGCTTATAGCATCTTGCTTCTCCAACTAAGGTTGTAGCTTAGCTAATAATAATAATAATAATAATAATAATAATAATAATAATAATAATAATAATAATAACATATTTCAAAATCTAATAAGACTTGGAGGATGACCGTGGTGGTTTTAAATTCAGGTCAATATTTATTTTCACAATTCCAGCACAGTGATGCCTCAGCATACGAAAGTAATCCGTTCAGGATACGGTTACGTATGCTGATTTTTTCGTATCCTGAGTCGCGTTTTACATGTAAATAGCCTAATCCGTTCCAAGCCTTACGAAAAGACCCCTTTTCTTTCATAAACACGCTAAACTGTAGTAATAAACATGCAATGCAGCCATTTCTATCATTCAATAATTAACCCAACCGTTAAAAACAGCCTAATCCATTCCAGAAACCACCATGAGATTATTCAATAATGTAGTTATAGCCTAGTTATCCCCTCCAAGCCCTAAGAAAACGTTCCGTTTTCTTTACTACTGTATTAGAGTTACGGTGCTGTATGTAAAACATTTGGATCAGTGAAGGTGTATTGTTACCAGTACACCTAAATTAAGGGTTGATACCCTGAAAAAAAAGCTACTGCACTCTCGGCGACGAGTTGGGATCTCGTAAGCTTTTTGTATCCTGAAAATTTTTTCGTATACTGGGGCATAAAAATCTTTGTATCGCTTTTCGTATCCTGAATTTTTCGTAAGCTTAAAACTTTCGTATCCAGAGGTATCACTGTACTGTTCTTAATACGCAAAAATTTACCTTTCAGCGTCTTTGGTTGTTTTACTCTCGACATACATACTATCTAAAAGAGCGACCTTAATCTAAAACAATTATTCCAGTCTCACAGAGACTTTAGTGTACTATATGCCATTGTAAAAAAAAAAAAAAAAACAATAAGGATGGAATATGCAGTACAATAATGTTAGTAAAAAGTCTGAATCACAAACCCTACTCAAGGGACTGATGAAAAGAACTACTACAGTACTGTATTTTATAATAGATGTATTTTTCTTGACTACTGTATACAAACCAGAGTCCTTTAATGGGGAAAGGAATATTTCTTGGCATTCCTTTAATAAAAAGCTTCCCGGATTTTGAAGCCTGCTTTGAAAGCAAATCCAACACCGCAAAAGGGATTAAAAGTCAGAATATCTCACAAAGTTCTACTACAATTGCATGTTACTGTTCTTAAAATCTTATATTTTTCCTTGTTTCCTTTCCTCGCTGGGATATTTTCCCAGTTGGAGCCCCCGGGCTTATAGCATCCTGCTTTTCCAACTAGGGTTGTAGCTTAGCAAGTAATAATAATAATAATAATACTCAAAACACAGGTTTGAGGAGACTATATAAATTACTTTACTTTAAGGGCTGCTTAACTGGTCCCGTACAGCAGGGGAACCCCACTCTCTACAGGACCTCCACAGTCGTTTTATGATCATTCGCGAGCATTAACATTTCACAATGCGTATTGCTCCCTTTTAAATTCAATATTTTAAATTCAATTGTCACTTTAATCGGCAGCCAATGTAGATCAATTGGTATAGGGGTGATCCTTTCTATAGTATAGAAGGTCCAACTTACAAACACTCAGATACAAATATAAATCCAAATGAAAATAAAGATAAAAAAATAAATACTGAATTAAAACAATATCATATAATTTAATGCAGTAAAGAAAACAACATTTGTAATATGAAAGCTATTTGTTGACTTTAGTAATTGGAAATCACAGACATTTAATTCAGGTTAAACTTAGCCTCGGCAAAAACTGGACTTACAAAAAGATTCTTGGAACCAATTAAGTTTGAGAGTTGAGGGCCTTCTGTACTAGTAATCTATTTATTATTATTATTATTATTAAATGCTAAGCTACAACCCTAGTTGGAAAAGCAGAATGCTATAAGCCCAGGGGCCACAACAGGGAAATAGCTCAGTGAGGAAAGGAAATAAGGAAAAATAAAATATTTTAAGAATAGTAACAACTTTAAAATGAATATTTCCTAAATAAACAATAAAAACTTCAACAAAACAAGAGAAAGAGAAACTAGATAGAACAGTGTGCCTGAGTGTACCCTCAAGCAAGAGAACTCTAACCCAAGACAGTGGAAGACCATGGTACAGAGGCTATGGCACTACCCAAGACAAGAGAACAATTTTCCTCTGATTGGCTGTCAAGAGTACTTTCAGTACAAGCATTAAATGCTAAAGATGACTATGAAGCCAAAATTCCAATTCCTTTTGAAACTCGGGGAATCTTAATCTCCCGGTTAGCTCACAAGGATTCTCCCCATTCCTGACATTTGTAGTGCACCATTAACCCATACTTTTCACGAAGTTTCCGTTAATACAGAAAAATATCCTGTATGCGACTTCGAGCAGAGATACTTTGTTGCTATGACAGCAGTATGAAAACATCGTAAAACAGTCTGCAAGCCCATTGCACAGATAATTTAATTATAATGGAGAGGTTTGAACGAATTAAGAACTAAGAGCCAGATATTCTAAGGTATATTATGAGATGTATTCTCATCACATCGTTTCCTCCTAGCACGTGTTTTCACGGGTAGAAGTCTACACCTGATGAATAAAAAGCCAATACTTACATAGGAGCTCATCTTTTTTATCTTTCGCACGCCGTGCGCTCGCTTCGCTCGCAAAAAAAGATAAACATACAGCTCCTATGTACTGGCAACCGGTAATGGCTGGGTGGGGACTCTACCGAAATATTACAACCAAGAATACGGTAGTGTAAGGATAAGTAGGTAAGGACACGGCTTTTAGGGTAGGTTAGGTTAGGTGGGCAGGCGTTCTTGTGTAGAGGTTTCGCATAACAGACATGGTTTTTGCAGTGCACCGGCCATGTCTTACTAAAGTAGAAAATGGGAAGAAATTACCATTTCCTATGCACGGGGGGGGAACTGGCCGCTAATATACAAAGGACCCAAAATTAAAGTAGCATATTTATCTATTAATTTTACAAGGTTGTGTAAACAATACTTACAATAAAATATACACAATTCACCTGAGATTTAACAAACATATTAATATAGTAATATACTCATATTTATCTTAAGGCGACCCACATTTACCGTTAACACAAAGGACATTTACGGCACATAAGCCGATTATTATTATTATCATTATTATTAATTGCTAAGCTACAACCTTAGTTGGAATAGCATGATGCTATAAGCCCAGGGGCCCCAATAGGGAAAATAGCCCAGTGACAAAGGAAACGAGGAAAAATATATTATTTTCAGAACAACAACATTAAAATAAGTATCTCCTATATAAACTATAAAAACTTTAACAAAACAAGATAGAATAGTGTGACCGTGTGTGTACCCTCAAGCAAGAGAACTCTAATCCGAGCCAGTGGATGACCATGGTACAGAGGCTATGTATTCCCTAAGCTTAAACTAGTCTAATTTATGATATATACAAAGCCAGTCTACTCTATATGGAAAAATAATGGTTTTCCATTATATTATGTGATAAAATATAGATTAATTTACGTGAAATTACCGAAAACAGTGCACAGACATCTCGAAGAAATTTGATCACCAATACAAAATCCAAACGTAAATAAACCAATGGCTCCCAAATGTATAATCAAAGTTACATACTCTTTCGTTGGGTAAAATGATATTGAGGGCATTAAAGTACAAATAATAATAATTTTGATACAAAATAATACAAGATTAAGATATATAACCACTAAATATAAAAAAAATATATCAAGTTTCTTCGTATTTAGGAAAATAACGTTTTGAACACATGGCTCCCTGACAACATAAGTCAGCGTTGCCACGTGGGCGTCTAAAATTCCCCAAAACTCGTGGTAAAAAATACCCAAAAACAACCCAAAATTCCCCATGTCCACAAATATATTTTCTTCTGAACCTGTAGGCCATACTAAATCAGCATAGAAATGACTCACTTTACTGCATGTAAGTACAAACAAACTAATTGCAACAATATAAAGGTTTAACCATCTCTCTGTCTCATGGAAATTTGTACTGAATATCCCCATCAGACAACAAAAAACCCCAAATCTAGGGATAAATTCCCATAGCTGGCAACACTGTAATTTTGATACCACTGATGAAAATTTTATCAATATTGAGCCAAATCGTCAGAAAACGTAAAAAAAAGTGTCAAAATACTTTATCGTAATTTAGAAATTTAAATTCCGATAGAAATTTATCTAATTAAAGTTAAAAATCGATTATTATCGTAGTGAATAGAGCGGCTTTGTCTCTTTCCAATATGGCATCCACATACTGGCTGACTGAACTGATATGTGTCTGGGAATTAATCGAATGAAACTCATCTTTTAACGTAATCATTATTATTTTAATCATATTTAATTATGCTAATTATCCGTCTTTTATTGAAACTCTTGGCAAAATCACCTGATTATGCGCAAATGAGACACTGGCTGACTGAAGAGTCAGCCAGTGTATCGTTTGCGCAAATGATCTGCGCATAATCAGATGATTATGGCAATAAGTTTCAATGAAAGACGGATAATTAGCATAATTAAATATGATTAAAATAATAATGATTACGTTAAAAGATGAGTTTCATTCGATTAATTCCCAGACACTTATCAGTTCTGCCAGCCAGTATGTGGATGCCATATTGGAAAGAGACAGCCGCTCTATTCACTACGATAATGATTGATTTTTAACTTTAATTAGATAATTAGCATGATTGGATATGATTAAATAGAAAATTATTGCATAAAAAGATGAGTTTGGTTCGGATAATTCCCAGACACATTTCTTATTCAGAATTCTTCCAGTAGGCCTCCTCTGTATAGGACAAACAGATATTTCAGGTCCTGTAGGGGGTCACTATGTTTCCATGTGATAGGACCAGGAAAACAGCTAAAAAATCAGTCATTTATTAATAGAGCATAGATAAAATACTTAATCTGAAGAGTATTCTATAAAATACTAAATCTGAGGAGTATTCTAGTTTTTAAACCTTAAAATCTCACAGTTACGACAAACTGTTTAAGAGGCAATTGACAGTAGACTGCAAGAGGGAGACTTCTTAGTATTATTATACACATGTTAATATTTTAAATGGTTCAGGAAAATTATTATTGGCAGATAAGTCATACGTAAAAAGTTACCAACTATGTCACTGAGAAACACAACAATGATTCTCTCTTAAATATATATATATATATATATATATATATATATATATATATATATATATATATATATATATATATATATATATATATATATATATATATATATATATATATATATATATATGGGCTCTCGTGGCATGGTTGGTTTCGACCTGGCCTTTCATTAGAAGGGGCTAGCGTTCGATCCCAAGTATGAGGTAGAAATTTATTTCTATTTGAACACGATGTTGTGTTGATATTTATCTATATATATATATATATATATATATATATATATATATATATATATATATATATATATATATATATCTATATGGATAAATATCAACACAACATCGTGTTCAAATAGAAATAAATTTCTACCTCATACTTGGGATCGAACGCTAGCCCCTTCTAATGAAAGGCCAGGTCGAAACCAACCATGCCATGAGAGCCCATATATATATATATATATATATATATATATATATATATATATATATATATATATATATATATATATATATATATATATATATATATATATATATATATATATATATATGGGCTCTCATGGCATGGTTGTATATATGTATATATGTATATATATATATATATATATATATATATATATATATATATATATATATATATATATATATATATATATATATATATATATATATATATATAAATAAATATTACTTGGGATACTAGGAAAAGGAGACAAACACAGAAATTGATAGTTGAAAGTTTTAGAGAATGTAATGAAAATAACAAGATAGAGAACTCTAACCCAAGACAGTAGAAGACCATGGTACAGAGGCTATGGCACTATCCAAGACTAGGGAACAATGGTTTGATTTTGGAGTGTCCTTTCTCCTAGAAGAGCTGCTTACCATAACTAAAGAGTCATAGATAATTATATTATACGTTATGATGAAAAGACATGAAACGGTTTAGTCTAAATATGGCTAGACCTAAAGCAATAAGACTATATAACCAAGATTTATAGACGTGGCCTTCTGCACAGGAGGCGGGGGAAGGATATAGTAAAGGTAATAGGTTGGCCAGGGCACCAGCCATCCGTTGAGATATAATCACTAGAGAGTTATGGGGTCTTTTGACTAGTCAGCTGGTATTACACTGGATCCTTCTCTCTTCTTTTCAATGATTATTCATGTATAACCTCGTTCAATTCTACCCTAATTACAAGTAAAGTTTTGAAATTCAATTATTCATAATACTTTCCAAATCTACCTTTGATTTGTAGACAGATTACTTCATTCTGTAAAGACAATGTTTAGAGACAAAGATATGCTTTCCCACCTACTCTAGAGCATTGAGAACTCATTTTGCCTTCAAGCATGAATATCAATATAAAAAATATCCTACAGCATTAAGGGAGGCACCATATTTGGAACAAATTATGTGCTTTTTATATTCCCAATGATAAACCAGTTTAAAGGTTGCTCATGAAGGGTAGAGGTAAGGGACAGTGACAATGGCCTGAAAGGACAATGCCCTAAAAACTGACCATATATACTTATTAGTGCCATAGCCCTACACTCAAAGCAAGAACCAGGGAGAGTCAGACACTGGCTGCTAATGACCCATTGACTTCAAATACCACATGCCTATATCAAAAGAACAGCGAGGTATTGGACACTATAAGAAACTATAGAGTTTGAGCAGGTCTCGACCACCTTTCAGAAGATCGGCAGGTGCTATTATAGTATGCTATCTACCGCCGATTTTGCTATCTACCACCCTTCTCTGACTATAGTATGATACCCACCATCAGTCCCTAAGGATACGGTCTACTTGCTAATCCGCCTCTAATAAGGAGGATCAATACCGACTTGATAACCTAACCTAATCTTACCTAACCCAACCCATGTTGACCTAACCCAACCTAACCTAACTTACAAACTGCTTATGATTATGCACCCATGTCCTAATCTAACCTAACCTAACCCAACCTACAAACTGTTTATAATTAAGCATCCATGTTGTCCTTCCAATAAATATTATTAAACTATCATTAAAGTCCAATGAAGATAACATACAGGTGGTAAGTAATCTGTTTGATAATCCTCATCAAACAGGAGGATTAACATTGACGGCAGATAACATACTTTGTGGTAGATACCATACTATAGTAGAAATTCAACGGTAGATAGCATAATATAATAGCACCGATCGGCAGGCAGAGACTTGTCTAAATGGCTACCAAAACCAGCTGTTAAGGGCAAGAACATAGCCCTTTCCCCAAAACTAGAACCAGGGAGAGTCAGACAATGGCTGCTGATGACTCGGCAGGTAGACTTACTGAACTTCAAATACCACATGCCTACCTCAAAAGGACAGCGAGGTATCGGACACTGTAAGAAACTATCGAGTTTGTGCAGGTCTCGACCATCTTTTCGGAAGATTGGCAGGCAGCGACTTTTCTAAATGGCTAGCAAAACCAGCTGTTAAGGGAAAGAACTTTTGAGACAACCAGTAATTCCAACCCCCTTTTAAAAGGTTGATTTCCAACCTACTTTTTATGATTTCAATGAATTTGCTTCGAACAAAAGCAATTCATATTTTGTAGCTTGTAATTCAACAAATGGAGTCATATGACTTATTAAAAAGAAAAATTCTAAAGTAATTTTAGTTTGTTCTAACAATATAAGCCTTAGCTATTTATTAGGGGTATTACTTTTCGGCGAAGCTGAAAGATCGAGCCATTAGAATTTAGCAAGGGTAACTACTCCTCCCGCTAGTTAGCAGGGGGTAGGGGGGGTTAGCTAGCTACACCCATCCCTCACACACCTGTGACTGAGCTTAACTTTGCTTGGAGGTAGGACTTTAACAGGGGACAATGTTGGCGGGCAAGTATGTATAAATAGCTAAGGTTTGTATCGTTAGAAAAAATACAATTTACTTCCAAATTTGTCATTTGTTCCACAACTAAAATACAAACCAATGCTATTTTTTACGGGTGATTCACCCATTAGGAGGGTGGATGTCCCTGCCAATCTGGCCTTTTGGCCTTAATCAGGGTACTCCCTATTGTGCAGGTTAGTGAGCAAATAAGGAGACCCTTTCACTTCGCTAAACCTACTATGCGTAGTCTGCGGCCCACGCAAGATGTGTGTGAATAAGTACTAGCAATGCAACTGTCAAGGTAAAAGTTATTTGGAGTCTTGTCGGAAATAACCGAGGAAACCGTGACATTTCAAATACTACCTCAACAGGGTATGGGGAGGCCACAGTATTGGGACAATACTAGGTTACACAAGGGAGCAATAGTTTACCTGCAGAGGTTTGAGGTCAGTTATGCAGAGGACCCAGGATGTTGATTTTCCAAAGGGAGGGGAAGATGAAGAAAGTAAAAGAGCCAGATATCCATTTTCATTCATTCAGACTAAGACCCAGGTAACCAATGCCCTCAACCTTCTGCTACTTGTCCAATAAGGAGCTTGAGGTATTAAACCAGCTGTTGTGCAGCCACCACAGGAGCGATAGTGAACGCATCGAGGTTCCCGAGTGTCCCGTCAAGCAGGAAGTGGGCGGTGAAAGTAGTTTGGCATTTCCAGAAGCCCACTTGCAATACCTGCATCACAGTGGAGATCTCTTCCATGGGGAAGGTCTCACTTCTGACTGAGGATAGGGAAGCTCATAAATCTGTATGAGGAGGAAATGTTCTAGCGATGAGGAAATGTCCATTCTTTTCAGGTTAAATGCAAAACTCAAAGGCTGAGCGATAGCCTTTAACTGCTGAAACCGAAAGGTGAATTTCTTCCCACAAATACACAAACTCAGCTATTGCTGGAATAGGGGGATTGAGTGGATAGACACCCCTTCCATAACACCAACACCAGATGTTTCACTTCGCCTGGTAAACTGAAGCTGATGACTTTCGGATATCCATTCATCCTCTTCGCAACTTGTTGTGAAAATCCTCTCTGAGTAAGGAGATGCAGGATAGTCTCCAGGCGTGAAGACGTAGCAGAGCTACGGTCTTGTGGTAGATGTTGGCGAGTAGTTCTCCGAGCAGATTGTGACGTGGAGGAAGTTCTCTTGGCAGCTCCGTCAAGAGCAGCAGAAGGTCTGGGAACCACTCTGCGTGATGCCATAGTGGAGCTATGAGGGTCATTGAAAGATTGACCGATGTTCTGGTCTTGTTGAATACTCATCAGACAGAACGGCGGGAATGCGTAAACATCGATGTTATCCCACCGTTGTTGGAACGTGCCTTGCCAGAGAACCTTGGGGTCTAGGACTGGGGGCCAGTACAATGGGAGCCTGAAGTTCAGGGCCGTTGCGAATTGATCAACAATTGGAGAACCCAACAAAGACAGGACTTTGTTAGCTACTAGATGATCCAAAGACCAGATTGTCGGCAAGCACATTCCTCTTGCTGGGAATGAAGCGAGCTGAAAGTGAGACCGAGTGGACTTCCACCCATCTCAACATTTCTATTGCTAGATGGGATAGGGGCTGCGAAAAAGTACCTCCTTGCGTTTTTATGTAAGCCCCTACCGTGGTGTTGAGGCTCATCAGGCCTTCATCTTTAAGAGATTTATGTGAAGGTATTTTTCGGACTCTGACCAAAGGCCTGAGGCAGTGTGGTGTAGCACGTGGGGCCCACATCCTTCTTTTGATATGTCCAAAAACAGCATCAAATTGGCAGGAAGGACTAAAAGATCGACACCATTCAGCAAATTCTCATCTGCCAGCCACCTTCCGAGGTCCGTCCTTTCCTCTGGTCCCATGGGAATCAGCGTCTCCAGGAAATCGAAGCCATGATTCCAATTGGAAAGGAGAGACTGAATTCTGAGGAAGCCGTTGGGTACTGGACGGCCCAAGGGTGATAGGTGTCCGAGGAGACATGCGTCTTCTGGGCTGGGAGTTCTTCTCGTCTGAGAAAAGGCCTTGCGACCTTCCTCAGCCTCGCTATCCTATCGTCTGATGAGAAGGCTTTGTGTAATTTGGTGTCTAATATCATGCCCAGGTATACCAGTCTTTGTGTGGGAAGCAGGGATAACTTCGAGGTTTACTATGATCCTCAGATCTTGGCAAAGCCTCAAAAGTTTGTCACTGTGTTGAAGAAGGGTTGCCACTGAGTCTGCTAGGATTAACCTGTCATACAGGTAACAAAAGAGACGGATGCCGAGCCTGTGTGCCCAGGATGACACTAGAGCAAATACTCTTGTGAAGACCTGAGGTGCTGTGGAAAGGCCGAACACAGAACCTTGAACAGGTATATTTTGTTGTCCATGTTTAATCTTAGATACAGTACTCACTTGAAGTCGGATAGACTGGGATCTGAAAGTATGGGTCCTTTAGATCCAGTGTACACATGAAGTCCTGTGGCCCTATCGCTAGTCTGACCATATCTGCCATCTCCATGCTGAACGAAACTTGTTCGACAAACTTGTTCCAAGAGGAGGGGTCAATGACTGGTTTCCAGCCTCCAGATGCCTTTTTAACAAGAAAGTCAACTGAAGAAGACTGGGGACCCGTTGAGGACCTCATGGAAAGCTCTCTTCTCCAATATGGTCTGGACTTTGGTTCAAAGGGCATGCCCCTTTGCTGATCCCATAGCAAAGGAGCTCACAAGCACTGGATTTTTGGTCAGTGGTTGGGAGACGAGATGACTGGGCCGCGATACCCTGAATAAATCACGGAGACCATCTAAAGTTCGGCCATGAGCTGCATCCACCTGGTCCAGCAGCTTTGTAGGCACCCCCCTACTATGGACAAGCCGGGGGGTTGCCTATCCTAACGTTTGCGGCTTCTGCAGCTTTCCCCCACGGTTGTACTTCGTGCCTTCCCAGTCCTTGACAGGAAAGGGTTACACTTTTATGTTCGCTGCCGTTTTACTCCAGGGTTACGATTGGCTGTTTTTTTTTTGGAGGGGTTAGAGGCCTTCAGGGCCGTGATGTAAGGGCCCTATGAAGGAAGGAGTCCGTATTGGACTTCCTCCACCTCTCCATAGCCTGCTCGACGTCCTTAGGCTGGAAGAGGAAGCAACCCTCCAGGGAGGAATTCCCGAACCTAGCGAACTTGGCATTTGGGACCTGGCGGTGGAATCTCTCGGCCACCGCATCCCTTTGCTTCAAGATGGTACTGGCCCACAGGTTCACAACCAGAGAGACAGAAATTCTTATGGTGCGGGTGCTGGAGAGAAGGAAGGTCTCCATAGCCTTCCTGGTACTTTCCTTAGAAAAATTTTTGGTCTGTACCAGGATTCCCACAGATACCAACCAAAGATTCAGCCAAGAAGTCGTCTGTACTTCGCGATCTTCTCTTGGGTCACGATCTCTGATTCCGAGAACGTGATCTGTCGCAAAAAGAGCCTCTCAAGAGAGACTTCCTTGGTCAGTTCAAGTGAGTGATGGAGAGAGACAGTAAAGCAAGACTCGTACAGGATCTCATAATACCTACTGTGGTCAACACCAGAAGGTGGGAGGAGTTTGGTGAACGAGTTTGAATGGTAAGATGCAGAGTAATCAGAAAGCTGTGAGGCAGTCTTACGCTGACCACCCTTCATACCCCGTGAACAGAGCAGGGCTGCACTGGACTTTGGAGGCTTCTGGATGCCTAAGACACGGTCCAGTCCAGGACTGTGTCTTTTCCTTCTTGAGGGGCTGACTCAGGATCTGGTAACCCATTGAGGATCCTCATGGCACTCAGAGCCTGCCAAAAGGCATGTTCCGACGCCCTCTGGTCTCCATCTGAAGCTGGCCTGCCAACGATATCATTCACAGCCAAGGTCTCGCGGCGGGGTGGGTCGCGATTGTCAACAGGAAGGGTGACTTGGCTCCTGACCCCTTCAGTGGGTCTCTAAGTCTATGTTGAGGACTTTGGTGCTGTCTTGGAATTCTTAGATTCCCTTTTTAGGGGAAACAGGGTTTCCAAGACCGAAGGTCTGGATGTAACGACCTTCTTAGCCTGAAGAGAACTGGGACCCTCTACAAGGTCCACGGGAGACACCGAGTTCCCTTCGTTCGGTTTTTCCGTCTGACGGAAGGGGAGAGTCTGAAACCGACTTTTCCCTCTGAGCGCCTCTCAGGTCAGTGGGTGAGGCACTGGTAGTCGAAGACGTGGCTGGGATTACCGGGGGGTAACTTCTAATCTTGGAGCCCTGACCGGAGTCAGCTTGACCCTTGATAATGGAAGTGTCAGGAGTTCTTCTCTTCCTCTTCAGGGGAGAAGCCGTCATGGTCTGTTGAAACCGAAGACATCCCAAGTCATTATCAAAGACACAAAAGATACAAGCACAAGAACTATAAGGGTGCGGCGAGGGCAATGCGGATTACTGATCGCAGAGAGAAAATAAATTCATCCGACCTTCTTCACGACCAGAAGTGTTAGAAGGAAGCGCTTTAGACAAGCGTTATGCGTCATGCACAGCAGTGGCCTGGCAATGAAGCATCTATCTATATACCAAGGCACTTCCATCAATTTTAGGAAGTAGCCGACAACAAACAAATAAAAAAAAAGGGGGGGGGACCTTTCCTCTCTACGCTCCTCCCAGCCTGACGAGGGACTCAACTGAGTTTGGCTGGTACTGCTAACGAAGCATGAAGCAATCACACCAATTTTCTTTTGATTGTCTGATCCTATAAAAAGAAACTAAGAGTAACCTATATAAATGACTCAGAAGGTTTACATCTACGTAGGAATAAATCCTTCAATAATTTAAAGTCATAAACTTAAAAAAGCCAACTTGCATTTCCAGATACTAGTATAGCTCCCACAAAAGATGCTCTTACCTGGAATGTGTAAAAAGCAGCAAAAAGAAAAGAAGGTTAGTTAGGTATAAAGTGCCCGGAGTGGTCGAAGTCGTCAACTGTATAGACTGGGGATAGGGAGACTACCTGGGGGTGCTCGCTTCCGACTGCCTGGGAGGCAGTGAGGAAGGAAGCCTGGCCAAGGATTTGGGGATGGTGAACAAATTCTTCAGTTCCCTCCCACGAGGCCGGAGGTCCTCTGTCTCCAAGGGCCTAGAGGACTCCGTCGGCTTACAGGATGTAAGTCCATTGCCGTACGGGGTGAATCCCGTCTGGTCGCAGGTCGTGCCTCCTTAGACACTATCTCGACCCATAAAGAACGGAAGGAGTCTCCATAGGAAGCAACCCTATCCTTCTTGGGGGGCGAAGGACGAATCCTTTTCCTTTCCCCTTTGGCCTGGCCTGTGGCATCTTGAACTGCAGGGGGCTACCCTGAGGTTCATGCCTAATCTCCTCCAGAGGTCTTTTGCGAAGGGATGATCATCTCCCCTTGCCTGAAGGACCCGCCTGTGCGGGAACTTCCGACCTCCTCCTAGGATCGGAGGGAGGAGAGGACCCTGGGAAGAGAGGAGGCGACAAGGGAATCCTAGGTGTATCACCTAAGGACTGGGAGCGGGGAACGACTCCCTTCATGGCTTGGCGCATTACATTGAATAAGGTGCTAAGCCACGGGGGGTCACGGGAATTTTGAGGAACTAAGGGGAAGGTCTTTAGGAAAGAACTGCTCCCTGGGTTTAGGAACCTGGGCAGGTTTCCTAACCCTCTTGTCTGATGGAGGCTTCCCTACAGGAAAGATCGGCACAGGCTTACCCTTAGGGATAGGGTCTGGGCTCGGTCGCAGAGGCGACTGTTGTCTCTGTTGAGGCCTCAGGGGCTCGAGAGACTGATTGTGAGCGCCAAGACGGTCGTGCGCTCTCGCGCCTAACTGTTGGTAGGCGGAAGGGAGCTCGTGCGCGCGTCTTTCCCAATTGTGCGCACCTTTTTGGCGCTCCTGGAGCGCTTGAGGTCGTTCGCGCACCTGGTGCGCATAAGGTTGCTCGCGCGCATGGCACGCAGTGTGTTGTTTGCACGCATGGCGAGCAACAGGATGTTCGCGCATATGGCGCGCCATAGGATGAACCAGCACGCCATGATCGCCATTTTGTTTGCGCGCACCAAGACGGTCGTGCGCGCCAAGTTGGTCATGCACACGAATTTGGCCGTGGGCGCCAACTTGGTAGTGCGCGCGAGAGCTCTCGGGTTGGTGAGAGAACTCACTGCTACGCTCACACGAAGGTTCACGATAGCTTGTGTTGTGTGAGCGCGAACGATCAACACAACGAGAGTTTGAAAACTCTCTGTCATAAAAAGAATGACTCTGGTCACGAGAACCCAAAAGTTCAGCGTGAACTGTGTTTCGCGAACCCGAAGGATCAACACAACGAGAAACCGGAGTTTCTCTGTCATGATACACCGAAGTGTTAGCGCGACTAGAGTTACAAGAGCCCAATGGTTCAGCGTAACTCAGGTTACGAGACCCCGAAGGGACAGCGCAACGAGGAATCGAGGTTCCTCTGTCACGAGATCCCAAAGGATCAACGTGACTGACAGCACGAGAACCCGGCGGTTCCACGTTACCGTCATTACCAGAGCCCGAGGGTTCTGCGTAACAGAAAGCCAAAGGTTTCAAGCCGTGAGAGCTCGAAGGTTCAGCGCGACGGAGACCTGAAGGACTCCTGCTGTCATGAGAACCCGCAGGATCAACATGACGAGAGCCCGAAGGATCACGATCACGCCAGCCCAAAGGGTGATCGTCACGAGGCCCCGGAGGGTCAACGTGAGGAGAACCAGCAGGTTCATAAAGACGTCTCCTCACAGCCCGAAGAGGAGAACGCCCGGGGTGGAGAGGGGTTACCCACCCCTCCACTCTACGAACCTCCGGAGAGGAACGTACAACAGACTCCGCCCGAGGGGGAGACTGATTAAGGTCAACATATAATTCCTCCGCAGGGAGGAGAGTTCGCCCGAAGGAGAACTACGCTTATAACAAGGTTCTCTTTCTGCCCTTGGAGGAGAACCTAACACCTAAGAAGATTGCCGATGCACAGAGGTTGACCTGGAGTCACAAGGCCTGAGCTACTGCTCGACCGTACCCCGGAAGGGCCTGGTCGAGGATTAGCTTCGGGCAGAGATTTGGGCGTAGAGGAAGCAGAAGCCCGCAATTTCTTCGATTTAGAGGAAGACCCCGAAAGTAAAGATTGGCGTTTAGACTTCTTCTTACGCGCAAACCTCTCCCACTGGGAGGCAGGCCACTCCCTACACTCGGAACTGGTGTTGTCCCGCGAACACTGGGTTCCCTGGCAAGCCGGCCATAAAGGGTGTGGATCCATCTCCACGGACGACATAAAGGTGCTGCAGCGGCCGCCTTCAATCCCTGGACATGTCCGCATAGCGGGACAATAACCATACACACACCGACACACAAAAGAAAAAGAAAAAGTAATAAAGTCAAGTAAAAGTGGTTACTCAATCCACAGGTGTGAGTGAGCAGGGTAGCTAGTCTACCCCAACCCCCTCCCGCTAACTAGCGGATGAGGTAATCATCCCTCACTAAAATTGTCTTGGCTGGTTTTCAGCGTTGCTGAAAGTAATACCCTATAAATAACGAAGGTTTGTATCTGTGTCGGAACAAATAACAGTTAATCCCTGCAAGTTTCATTACTCTACAATTAAAATTGTGGCCAGGAAGCTGTTCACAAACAAACACACAAAAAGGGGCAAATACATAACTTCCTTCCAACTTCGTTGGCAGAGGTAAAGGGACTAAAGTTGCCAATCAACTGAAGTGACCTAAATATGACACTGGATCAACCTGTAGCTACTTCACAAACCTTGGCAAGATCCTCGTCTTAACGGAGACGCAGCAAAAGTGGTCCGATGTTTGATGCTATCGTCAGTCATTCCTCTTTTCTTTAATTCGTCAGGAAAATTCTGAAAAAAACCAAGGAGGTAAATATTGATATTACAAGTATAATGCATTTCACAAGATTAGAATTTCATGGGGAAATTGAATGTGACATGCCTAACCCTATAGCTGGAACAGATGTTCAATTATAGAACATCACGATATTAGTGAGGACATTAAAACTTGCATAATGGAAAAGAACATTGCAAATACACTATCTAGAATCCCACATAATACTGGCGGAAACCTCTATTACCGCAGTTACAGATTTTAATGGAAAATATCCATTTTGCTCTTTTTGTCATCTTCGCAAATACCCCAAGAGCCTCCTTCTACCCGATAGTTCAGAAAAACACTGATAGGTGGTGCTTCTGTCGTAAGTGACTTGGTCGAACAGAATGAAGGGCCCTACGTTTTATAATCTAAACCTCTTGGCTATTTAATTTCAATATTGGAATATGCAATAAAATCATAGCTCTTATTTTATTGATCGTAATATTAAAAGGTTAGGATAGAAACGTATCTGATATATGTAGTATGATCATTGGAAACAAAAGCCCAGTTCACGTTCGAACAGAGGCTGGAGCGCAAAGCTACAACTCAACCCTTTTACCCCCAGGCTATTTGGAAATTTCCAACCCTTAACCCACAGGGGTTAATTTTTTTCAAGCACATTTTGCAGTATATATTTTTTAAATTGCTCTAACAGCCTAAATTTTCATCATAGAGAGGTCAGGTTGGTCTCATTCTCTTGGAAAATGCCTGAAGTTTCTCAAAATAATATAAAAAATATGCCAAAAAAAATTTAAATAGCAGTTTTTTGCAAGAATGTACCGGTACGTCCATGGGGGTAAAGGGATGAGTTTTGTGAAACATACCAGTACGTCCTTTGGGGGTAAAAGGGTTAAGAGTGTATCTATTTTTCACCCCTCTAACTACGTATAATTGATAATCAACACCATAATACTACCCCACGGGGCTAAAGCGCATAGCAAAACATGTCCCGCTTGCCAGAATATTGGAACGGTGAGATAATGTTAGATTGCGAGCGAAGGGAGCAAACAGCAAAGCAAAAACAGATAAATCATTTACTCAATTAACCCTTTTACCCCCAAAGGACGTACTGGTACGTTTCACAAAAGCCATCCCTTTACCCCCATGGACGTACCGGTACGTCCTTGCAAAAAAATGCTATAAAAATTTTTTTTTTCATATTTTTGATAATTTTTTGAAAAAATTCAGGCATTTTCCAAGAGAATGAGATCAACCTGACCTCTCTATGACAAAAATTAAGGCTGTTAGAGCATTTTAAAAAAAATATACTGCAAAATGTGCTGGGAAAAAAATAACCCCCTGGGGGTTGAGGGTTGGAAATTTCCAAAGAGCCTGGGGGTAAAAGGGTTAATTAAAGAAGTATTTGTAGTACAATGAACACTGCTCCAAGAGACTCCATAGAAAATGGGATGGAAAACCCCATTTTCTATGCTCCCAGAAGTCCTGACAAACAAAAGCTCCTGAGTTTTGACAGTTTTTCATTGCTATTATTCGGTTTTCATTACGGGAACAGTTTTCTTTAATGATGACGACTGCTTGTTTATGAAAATGACAGGCAGAAACCACAAAGTTTAAACTATTCAATTTAAATATCTACACAATTAAATATTTTGGGGCGTTTCGAACGTAATTGATGACGATACCTAGCATGAAGCCATAGCTTTTCAGTTATGGTAGTCGAGCCAACGTAACAAAAAATATAGATTTCCGCCAGAAATCATTACCAGAACCCTTTACCAGGAATCATTATCAGAAACCATTGAAATTCCACAAAATATATAACATACCAGTATTAATTTCAGGGTTTATGATAGCGGCCACCTGTACATATGATGACGGCCAACTAGGAATACAGCTCTTCTAGGAGAAGGACACTCCAAAATCAAACCATTGTTCTCTAATCTTGGGTAGTGCCATAGCCTCTGTACCATGGTCTTACACTGCCTTGGGTTAGAGTTCTCTTGCTTGAGGGTACACTCGGGCATACTTTTCTATTTAGTTTCTCTTCCTCTTGTTCTGTTAAAGTTTTCATAGTTTAAATAGGAAATATTTATTTTAATAATGTTACTATTCCTAAAATATTTTATTTTTCCTTATTTCCTTTCGTCACTGGGCTATTTTTCCTGTTGGGGCCCCTGGGCTTATAGCATCCTGCTTTTCCAACTAGGGTTGTAGCTTAGCATATAATAATAATAATACAGCAGTATAGGGGGTTGCAGGGGGGCGTAACCCCTCATTAGGTAAGTAAGGACATGGCTTGTAGGTTAGGTTAATCGGTGTCCATTATTAATGCACCCGGGAGGAACTGGCCGCTATTATACAAAGGCTCCTAATTTTCTACAATACCACCCTATATAACTCTGATCTGCTTTTTATCTTGATTGAAATTCACAAAACGATATAACAAATAAGTAATTAATGTTTTATTATTAAAATAATTAACAAATTGTTATTAAAAATCGATTTCTGGACATAAAATACGATAAAACACAAACTGAAAAATGGCCTGAGTTAGCATAGACAATATAGCCATAAATAAAAATATATTTATAATTAGGCCTAATTGAGATAATTTCTACCATTGAAAAAACAATTTTGAGATAGATATATTAAAAAAATATTAATAATTTATTCGAAAAATTTGTTTTAAATATACGAGTAGGTCAGCTTGGCTTCTCTCATACAGGTAATTTAGTTTAATACCATTATAAATACTTAATTTACGTATTTAACTTAACAAAAAGGTTATATATAACGTAAAAACACGTTTAACTTAATAATAAGGATATATATAACGTAAAAACACGTATTTATAAACAGAAATAAGTGTATTAAAGCAAAATACTTACAATATGAGTTGATTTAATAATGAAATTCAAATGTAAACAAAACAACTTGTTGTTGTTCTTGTTCTTGTTGTTGCCCGGACTGGATTATCGTACCTAGGCCTAAAAATTCTCGTTTATCAACCAAAATTATCGTACACAGTTTCAATATAATCATTTAGGAGTCACATGATTCGCCTATTTCAAAATATTTTAGTATAAATGTTTAATCAAACACACACATACACATATATGTATAATATGTATATATCCAAGGTATTTATCTTACATCGTACTGGACCTAAAGTAATCGTACATGTATAATGATTATCGTATGTTGACATGCGGAAGATCATAGATATCGTATAGTTAAAAGATGGCAGACCTACTTCATCGTAGCTGGTGGCCATCTTGGTCTACCCATTAAAATACTTTCATAATTTCTAATTTATAGTCTAATTAGAGTCTATAAAACTCTGTATTTTCTTTCATAGATTATATTAATTATGATAAAAAACGGTAAAATTTAGATTACAACAGATAATTAGAACAATCTGAACTACAAGACTTTTCCCAAGATTCACTAGAAATTCCTTATTTTGGGACAATTCATCTTTTGTTCCTCTTCATTTTTACTGTGTGCCATTGCAAGCCCTCACCTGCAAAATGTTTTTTTTTCCTTTTTTCTTTTTCTTTTCTTTTACTACGATTTGACTATGCAATGAAGGAATTCTCAAACCACTGAAATGAAATCTCTTGGCTTGTGCACGATGTGTTTGCACTTTCTATTACAGCACTATTAAGAAATATAACTTATCTAAAGATAAAAAATACATTTTAGCAAAGAACCTAATTGTTAATGGCGTGTGTGACCTGTAAGTTTAACCTCATAGGGACTTGATTCGGGATTCGACAACTTACCTTTCAATTTTGACTTCATTTGGATAAGTATTTAGTGTATCAATCGTTTCAGGTATATATATATATATATATATATATATATATATATATATATATATATATATATATATATATATATATATATATATATATATATATATATATATATATATACATATATATATATATATATATATATATATATATATATATATATATATATATATATATATATATATATATATATATATATATATATATATATATATATATATATGTAAGTAATAAGTAATTCAACGTATATTATTTGCGGTACAACTATAATTGAATTCACCAAAATAATCCATGATTTTATTTAAGCATTGAAAGCCTTAATTTGTGTTGTATTTGTAATAGATAAAAATTATATATGAAGATGAAGTCAATTCCGTTTGAGCGTTCGAATCCAACTGCCTTGAATTACAGACGAGAAATCTTAATCTGAATTTCATCATCATTAGTTTTATAATTCAAAGGAAAATATCAATAGGAACAACAACCCAAGACAAACAACAATGAAACAACAAAAACAAAGATATAAAGAAAAACAACAGTGAAGGTTTTAATAACACCAGGAAAAAACAACATTAGAAGGAACAACATAGAAAACATCAGTTATAGAAACAACAACAACATTAAGAGCAACAACTCCAAGAACTACAACAGTAGCAACAACGTTTTGAGTGACAAACACTAAAAAAACAACACTAGCAATAACACCAAGAACAACAACAGTAGCAACAACATAAAGAACAACAACACAGAACAACAACTGTAGCAACAACATAAAGAACAACAACTCAGAACAACAACAGTATCAACAACATAAAGAACAACAACTCAGAACAATAACAGTAGCAACAACATAAAGAACAACACAGAACAACATAAAGAACAACAACAGTAGCAAAACATAAAGAACAACAACACAGGACAATAACAGTAGCAACAACATAAAGAACAACAACAGTAGCAACAACATAAAGAACAACAACATAAAGAACAACAACACAGAACAACAACAGTAGCAACAACATAAAGAACAACAACATAAAGAACAACAACACAGAACAACAACAGTAACAACAACATAAAGATCAACAACACAGAACAACAACAGTAGCAACAACATAAAGAACAACAACACAGAACAACAACAGTAGCAACAACATACAAAACAACAACACAGAACAACAACCGTAGCAACAACATAAAGAAAAACAACACAGAACAACAACATAAAGAACAACAATACAGAACAACAACAGTAGCAATAACATAAAGAACAACACAGAACAACAACCGTAGCAACAACACAGAACAACAACATAAAGAACAACAACAGTAGCAACAACATAAAGAACAACAACATAGAACAACAACATAAAGACATACAACACAGAATAACAACAGTAGCAACAACATAAAGAACAAAAACAGATAAACAACAACAGTAGCAACAACATAAAGAACAAACACCAAAACAACAACAATTCGTGTTCAGGTTCTGGGGTGAGGCATCGAGAGAGAGAGAGAGAGAGAGAGAGAGAGAGAGAGAGAGAGAGAGAGAGAGAGAGAGAGAGTTCGAGTTTAATCCTACATAACAAGTTAACTTCCCCCATCGGCCTCTGCTCAAAAATCGAAAGTAATGATAATGAAATAAGTCTTTAATATTAAATAGGTTTTTCATTATAAAATCATAATGTGCCCATGACATGATGCCATTAAACCAGTTCTCTTACAATCTGCCTCCAACAGTCAATCTCCAACAATCTTTCGTCAGTCTCACCCAGTCCTCCAACGCTCCCACAATTTCCATCACAATTTCAAAACGATCTCTCTCTCTCTCTCTCTCTCTCTCTCTCTCTCTCTCTCTCTCTCTCTCTCTCTCTCTCTCTCTCTCTTACTTCATATCGATCTCTGAGTTGTCCAAATATGTTCATATTTACTAAGAAATACCAAATAATGGTTATGAATAATAACGTAATTACAAAAAGAGAGAGAGAGAGAGAGAGAGAGAGAGAGAGAGAGAGAGAGAGAGAGAGAGAGAGAGAGAGAGAGAGAGAGAGAGAGAGATTTCTATAGACTGAAGTCCCACCGTGATTGTTCTACATACGGAGGTGAGATTGTCCTTACCTTTAGCCTCTGCTCTAAATCTAAACGAAGTAAAATGAGAAAATTTAATCACAATAAAACGCCATATTTGAATCAGGTGTTTCCCAGAAAGTTTCGTTCAAATATCTATTCGTTTGATCGTGAAACTCCCGAAATGTTTTCTTATGCTAATACGATATCAATTTTCATTTGCTTCTTCTCATTACTTAATATCACATTCTAATCATTTATCTTTCTAACTACAGAAGAGGTTCGTTCGTTCGTTCGTTGTAGATTGTCTTGCCTTATGTAAAGGGTTCTGATAGATTTAAAGCTTGAATAGGGCAAAGGTTAGTAATATTATGCAAAGGATAATTAACATTGAGTTTGATTAAAAGAGTTTTGAAGAGCGCTAAGCGGTTCCGGTAGTAATTTGGGATAGGTGGCAAGTTTGACAGAGGAATGGGGGCGTAGACTGTCCCAGAGAGAGAGAGAGAGAGAGAGAGAGAGAGAGAGAGAGAGAGAGAGAGAGAGAGAGAGAGAGAGAGAGAGAGAGGGCAACGAAAGTCAAAAGGAAATCGTATGAGAAAAAGACCGAATTTGTTTTAAAGTAGAAGCTTAAGATTTTTGTCCTCCTTCCAAGCTGACGAGGAGACGTTGTTCTCCCCTGTCTCATAACCCATCCTTCTCCCTGTCCCGGTCCTAAATAACCTCTATGCCTCCCCCCTCCCCTGTCCGTCTCATCCCTTCCCTGAACTATTCCATCCCAGCCACCCTGTCCCTCACCTTACCCTGTCCATCCAGTATCCTGCCAAATCCCTCACCTATCCTACACCGTATCCTTCCCCGTTCTCCTCTCCTCTTTTCTACCCTGACCCTCAAAGTAATTCTGCTCAAAATATTCAAATATCAGAGGAAATGTACATAAGAAAGAATGGCGTAGGCCTAGTTTTACATGATCTCGAAGTAGACGGATTTTGTGTTCGAATGTCTTCCATTTCAACTTCCACTCTGCATAAGTAGTCATCATTGTGAACGTTTTACTATTATAGTCATGGAATGGTCTTCCTAATCGGGTAGTTGAATCGGTAGAACTTCAAAAGTTTAAACATGCAGCAAATGTTATTATGTTGAACAGACTGACATAAGTCTTTTTGCAGTTTACTGTATAGAATATATATTTTGATGTTACCATCTTTAAAATACTTCATTTTAATTGTTCATTATTTCTCATATCGTTTATTTATTTCCTTATTTCTTTCCCTCACTGTGTTATTTTTCCCTGTTGGAGCCCTGGGGGTTATAGCATCTTGCTCTTCCAACTAGGGTTGTAGCTTAGCTGGTAACAACAACAACAACAACAATAATAATAATAATGATGATAATAATAATAAGTTGTGGTTGAAACCTGTTCAAATTTCTTATTTCCTTTCCTCACTGAGCTATTTTTCCTTGTTGGAGCCCTTGGGCTTATAGCATCTTGCTTTTCCAACAGGGGTTGTAGCCTAGCTAGTAATAATAATAATAATAATAATAACAATAATAATAATAATAAGTTGTGGTTGAAACCTGTTCAAATTTCTTATTTCCTTTCCTCACTGAGCTATTTTTCCTTGTTGGAGCCCTTGGGCTTATAGCATCTGGCTTTTCCAACAGGGGTTGTAGCCTAGCTAATAATAATAATAATAATAATAATAATAATAATAATAATAATAATAATAACAATAATAATAATAATAAGTTGTGGTTGAAACCTGTTCAAATTTCTTATTTCCTTTCCTCACTGAGCTATTTTTCCTTGTTTGGAGCCCTTGGGCTTATAGCATCTGGCTTTTCCAACTAGGGTTGTAGCTTGGATAATAATAATAATAATGATAATAATAAGTTGTGGTTAAAACCTGATCAAATTTCTTATTTCCTTTCCTCACTGAGCTATTTTTCCTTGTTTGGAGCCCTTGGGCTTATAGCATCTCGCTTTTCCAACTAGGGTTGTAGCTTGGATAATAATAATAATAATAATAATAATAATAATAATAATAATAAGTTGTGGTTGAAACCTGATCAAATTTCTTATATCCTTTCCTCACTGAGCTATTTTTCCTTGTTGGAGCCCTTGGCCTTTTAGCATCTTGCTTTTCCAACAGGGGTTGTAGCCTAGCTTGTAATAATAATAATAATAATAATAATGATAATAAGTTGTGGTTGAAACCTGTTCAAATTTCTTATATCCTTTCCTCACTGTGCTATTTTTCCTTGTTGGAGCCCTTGGGCTTATAGCATCTTGCTTTTCCAACAGGGGTTGTAGCCTAGCTAGTAATAATAATAATAATAATAATAATAATAATAATAATAATAATAATAAGTTGTGGTTGAAACCTGTTCAAATTTCTTATTTCCTTTCCTCACTGAGCTATTTTTCCTTGTTGGAGCCCTTGGGCTTATAGCATCTGGCTTTTCCAACTACGGTTGTAGCTTGGATAATAATAAAAATAATAATAACAATAATAATAATAATAATAATAATAATAATAATAATAAGTTGTGGTTAAAACCTGATCAAATTTCTTATTTCCTTTCCTCACTGAGCTATATTTCCTTGTTGGAGCCCTTGGGCTTTTAGCATCTTGCTTTTTCAACAGGGGTTGTAGCCTAGCTAGTAATAATAATAATAATAATAATGATAATAATAATAATAATACTATGGTGCTTATAATATCCAGTTGGAGATGAAGCTTAGCTAGAAATAATAATATTAATAATAATGATAATAATAATGATAAAATAACACTAACACTAACAATAACAATAACAATTATAATAACAATAACAATAATGATCATGATAATAATAAACATTTCTTTCATAATCTTGTACTTCCATTTCTTTCTCCTTTCTTACACCCCATGTCTCAATATTTGCCAATATTTATTTATTTCCTTATTTCCTTTCCTCACTGGGCTATTTTTCCCTATTGGGGCCCTTGGACTTATAGCATCTTGCTTTTCCAACTAGGGTTGTAGCTTGGATAGTAATAATAATAATAATAATACACAGTCATGGGATAAGAATAAACATAAAAATGAAAAGTAAAAATAAAAAAAAATCGCTTAACATATTCACTATTCAAAGTGCGTTATTTAACAGTAAAAGATTTAAAAATTTATGATAAAAATTCATTAATAAACGACTATAAAATTGGATTCTTGTGCTACCAAAAAAAAAGAAAAAAAAAAAACTGTTGCTAATGAATACTTATAGGTTTAACATTATGTCCATACTTGCAATAACTAATATATAAAACTTATTATATTTAAAGTTTTTTTTTTATATATTTCAAGATAAGTATTATCTTCATTATATAAAGTACTTGGTATATTCATAGAACAATATAGAAATAACTTTGATATGTCTTTGCTTGTAAAATTGTTAACAAAAGTTTAGAGTAATATAATAAATGCATTTTTTAACCAGTTGATTAGATTTTGATTATGATTATAAGATGGGCTTAATTTATACTCCATACTTGCAATAATTGAAATATATTATCTATAATACTCAAAGTTTTATTTTATATATTTATTCAAAAGGAAGTACAGAAATGGAAATTTTCCAATGGTTTATGAACTGGCATTTGTCTCTTTTACCTAGTTGAAAGAGCAAACCACTATTCCCTAACTGTTTGCCCGAATGGCGTGTTCCTATTGGCTAAGGACTATGTTTCTTTGCTGTTCCCCGAAAGGAGTGTTCCTATTGGCTAATTTCCTTACCGTTGCCCGAATGGAGAGTTCCTATTGGCTAAGGACATTGGAAGGTAACTCCCATTTCGCTCCTTAAGGCTGGATTTTCTTTCCAAAATTTTACTCCCAAAATGACCTCACTGAGGCCATCTGTTGAGACCTTCAGGAATATGGCAAGTTCACTAAATCAACTGAAAAATTATCGTATTTTTTATCTAAAAATACATATAAAATATTCAATACATATAATGCATAAATAAGATATGAAGTTAAATTATTCTATTCAATAAAATGTCTAGATAAGAAGTATCTTGACGTTTATAAGATAATCTTAAAGAGAAATACTCGTACACAGTTTTGGCAAAATTTATTTAGCACCTCAGGAGGGGCCCAGAATTGCCAACAAATTAATTGGATAAAATTCCTAATTTCGAGAAAGTGGATAATCACTTGGATAATATATAAAGCCGAAAATATACATTTTTTAAATATAAATTCATCCTCCTGCTAAACAGGTCATGAATAAAATATTTAGTATAATTCCTTTTCTTTCTAAGTCGAAAGGTTTGCAGCCCTTATCACTGAGTGGACAAGGATGTAAAAATTAGATTCTTTTAGCTTTCAATTTATGTATCAATATAATATTTACAAACAAAATGGTGAGTTCAATTAACTATTAACACTTTCTATTTCTATATATGAAGACAGCACAGTGATAAAGGCAGTAATCAAGACACAATTCTTCACATATCCTTTAATCTAAATTCCAAAAGGAACCACCTCCAGACGACACTATATCAGAAAGGGTTCTTATCATTATGATATCAATTTTGGACCTACTCTCAATGCCGTACTTCATTTATCTACTTTTCCCTAGATTATATATGATTTAGCTGTCCAATAAGTTTGGAATATCAATTCGAAAAGGGTAAAATTCGTAAGGAAACGAACCAGAATAGCCAAGAATATTTTTAGTGTCTAGAATTATGCTGTAAATTATCGTAGTTATAAGCATTAATAAATTTACATTATACTTCAGTTAAGATTTTTATGTTCGATTTGAAAGTATTGAAAGAGTTACCATTTCGTTTTTCTTAACATTTTAAGGTTGGCAATCTTGATGTGTAAGAAATCTCCTATCTAGAACGTAGTATTTTCCTTTTGAAATTGACCATTCAATGCAACGTATATTTCACAATCTAATGATATGTTTATGATTATGAAGATCTATTGTTGCCATTTTCTCAAAAACTATATAATAAGAGCAATTTCTCGAGTGTGAAAGAATATAAGAACTCATTCAATGAAAAAAACTATGGTATATTTCTCTCAAAAAAACAATAAAGAAATTCTATAGGTAAATATGCATCAGCATTCTAATATTATGTTGAAATTCTTCAAATAATAGAAACAAATTCTGAATTATTTAGAACCTTATTCAAAGGTTTAAAGTATATTCAGGAACAAAGTTCTGGTATTACTGAAAATGGAGGAATCTATACCAATTGATTTCTAACTGAAGGGGAGGAAGGGTCTTAGACAATAGTCTTTTCTGTCCTTTCCTCGTGAGATAACTTTTTAAACAAACTTCACTACTTGCCATTATGTTTTATTTCTCCCTCGGTTTTATTGTATCAACATATTATGATAGATATGATAAAATTCATGACTTTTAAAGTCATCCTGACTTAAATTTTCCCCTATACTAATAATGGACTCGCCAATTATAGACGAAATGAAAACCATAATTCCAAACAAAATACGTAATAATTATATAAGAAAAAGAATAAATAAACGACCTTTTTGAGCAGATGATAATACAATTAAAAGACAAGTAAATTAGAATACTTAATTCATAATATTTCGTAGGTTATATATCTTGATCCTGTATGATATAACTTACTTTAATTATTATTATTATTATTATTATTATTATTATTATTATTATTATTATTATTATTATTATTATTATTAGCTTAACTGCAATCCTAGTTGAAAAAAAGCAGTATGCTATAAGCCCAAAGGCTCCTACAGAGAAAAAAAAAGCCCAGTGAGGAAAGGAAATAAATAAACTATATGATAAGTAACGAATAGCTAACGTATTATATTTCAAGATCACTAACAAACTTCAGATAGATCTGTCATATTTAAAGAAATGTGTCTTTTTCTGCTCCTGAATATTCATGAATAATTTTAAGTGATAGAAATTAGTGGTAAAGGCCACCGTCTCTCTCTCTCTCTCTCTCTCTCTCTCTCTCTCTCTCTCTCTCTCTCTCTCTCTCTCTCTTTGTGTCATATACTGTAATTCCAAATCCTATAATGATGAAGTTAAACTCAGCAAAGAGGAACCAAGGAAGGAAACAGTTGGTCACTGGCTACAAAAAAAAAAACCTCCTTGAAAGGGAAAATTGTTCAGACAAATCGAAGTGACTCCAACACAAAAAAGGCATCATTACATTTGAAATTAACAATTGCATTACTTTTACAATAAAAGAGCAGAGGTAATTAAAACTATTAACTAATCATTCTTTTCTCAAGGGATTAACTACTGTGATGTAATTCTTCAGTGGCCACTTTCCTCTTGGTATGGGTAGCTCTTCTAAGAGGACACTCTAAAATCAAAACATCGTTCTCTAGTCTTGGGTAGTGGCATAGCCTCTGTATCATGGTCTTCCACTGTCTTGAGTTAGAGTTCTCTTGCTTGAGGGTACACTCGGGCACACACTATTCTAACTTATTTCTCTTCCTCTTCTTTTGTTACAGTTTTTGTAGTTTATATATGAAATAATTATTTTAGTATTGTTACTTTTTTTTAGAATACTATATCTTAATTGTTAATTACTTATCTTATTTCCTTGTTTCCTTTCCTCACTGGGCTATTTTCCCTGTTGGAACCCCTGGGCATAGCATCTTGCTTTTCCAACTAGGGTTGTAGCTTAGCAAGTAATAATAATAATAATAATAATTTAAAGGGAATATATTGCTGAGTTAGGTATTTATTCAACGATTTTGAATATTATAATTCAACTTTCAGGAAGTTTTACCTTCAGGTAACTTCACATATATACAGCTTCTATGGTCGTATCCCTTGTATATTGCATGATGCACTGAGTAATTGGTTTCTGCATTCAAAGGGTTATTTCGTCCAATCCCTGAACGTATGCAATGTTGCAAGCAATGCACCAGTCTACAGCACTTCATCTCAAACACATTCAATTTCTGTCTTCGTCACTTTCATTCCCCCACAACTCCAATCCATACATCACAGTTGGTACAATCACTTTCTCATATAGAACTCTCTTTATATTCATGCCCAACCCTCTATTTTTTACGTCTCCCTTAACTGCTCCCAACACTTTGCAACCTTCATTCACTCCCTGACGTACATCTGCTTCCGCTCCACCATTTGCTGCAGCAACATACCCCAAGTATTTAAACTGATCTACTTCCTCAAGTATCTCTCCATTCAACATGACATTCAACCTAGCACCACCTTCCCTTCTCGTACATCTCATAACCTTATTCATACCCTCTTTAACTCAACTTCCTTCTCTCGCATGCCTTTCCAAATTCTGTCACTAATCAGCCAAGCTTCTCTTCCAAGTCTGCAGCCAGTACAGTATCACCCGCAAACAACTGATTTACCTCCCATTCGTGATCATTCTCGTCTATCAGTTTCAATCCTTGCCCAAGCACTCGAGCATTCACCTCTCTCACCACTCCATCAACATACAAGTTAAACAACCATGACGACATCACACATCCCTGTCTCAGTCCCACTCTCACTGGAAACCAGTCACTCACTTCATTTCCTATACTAACACATGCTTTACTACCTTTGTAGAAACTTTTCACTGCTTGCAACAACCTTCCACCAATTCCATATAACCTCATCACATTCCACATTGCTTCCCTATTAACTCTATCATACGCTTTCTCCAGATCCATAAACGCAACATAAACCTCATTACCTTTTGCTAAATATTTTTCGCATACCTGCCTAACTAAAAATCTGATTCATACAACCCCTACCTCTTCTAAAACCACCCTGTACTTCTAAGATTGTATTCTCTGTTTTATCCTTAATCCCATTAATCAGTACTCTACCATACACTTTTCCATTTATATATATATATATATATATATATATATATATTTGTGTGTGTGTGTGTGTACATATGTGTGTGTGTTTTATGTGTGTGTCTGTGTGTACTTTGAAGTATGGGTACAGAGTTTATATATACTGTGTGTATATATGTACATACTCTATATATAGATATGTGTACATATATATATATATATATATATGTATATATATATATACTGTATATATATATATATATATATGTGTGTGTGTGTGTGTGTAGATATATATATATATGTATATATATATTAACACTTTTTACCTGGAAGTATAGAACATAATTCTTCCTTAATATCCATCCAATCTTTTCCCTATTCTACATATAAAGAAAAATAGGCTTTATTTAGGCTTACGTTTCTAATAACTTGTTTTGTAGGAATATCAAGTCTTTTCATATAATCTCTCCCTCTCTCTCTCTCTCTCTCTCTCTCTCTCTCAGACCCTGCACTCCTGTGTGCATCGCTCTTCCTATTATATTTATCTTTTATTGTATCATTAATCAATTTTACTCACAAATTAACAATCCCGCTATCTGTTTTTCAGATGGAAGATGGGCCAAATCTCGATGGAGAAGGTAAGTAATGTCAAACTATTAGTCTGTCTCAAGGTAAAACTTCTTTTCTGTTTTTATTATTATTATTATTATTATTATTATTATTATTATTATTATTTGCTAAGGTACAGCACTAGTTGGAAAAGCAGAATCGCTATAAGCCCAGGGAGCCCCAACAGGGAAAATAGCCCAGTGAGGAAAGGAAGCAAGGAAAATTAAAATATTTTAAGAATAGTAACAACATTAAAATAAATATCTCAAATATAAACTATATAAACTTTAATAAAACAAGAGGAAGAGAAATTAGATAGAATATTGTGCCTGAATGTACCCTCAAGCAAGAGAACTCTAACTCAAGACAGTGGAAGACCATGGTACAGAGGCTATGACACTACCCAAGACTAGAGAACGCAAAGGACCTACATTCATCATCTCCAACTCCATGCTTCATAGTCCTTTGTTATGTAGGCCTGGGTCTTCCAATTCTTTTAGAGCCTTGTGGAGCCCAGTTTAACGTTTGATGAGATAATCTCTCTTGGAGAGTATGAACTGTACGCCCAAAACAATTCACTAAGATTCATGCTGTGATAAAAAGAACAAATGGTTGTGAAGTTTTTACAAATCATTTTCAAATTCCATTATCATTTGTTTTCTCATTTTTACCAAATACGAACTGCAACTGTTTTGGAAAATCATCTTGTCTAATTGGTTCCGTTCAATAGACAGCTGATTTTTCTTAGTTTTTTTTTTTTTCAACTTTGTCCTTAGTTTTAAAATAAAGTTCTCTCTCCACCAAATCATCCGTCCATTATCATGAGCTTTACGTCTTTTGTCCATTACTTACTTACTTTACTCTGATGGCTGCTTTTCCGGTCCCTTACAGCAGGGGAACCCCACTCTCTACAGGACCTCCACTGTCGTTTTTCCTTGTCCGTTCATAGTATTTAACGTTTCATGTTTCGTATTCTTCATTTACTGTTAAATCGTCACTGTCAAAAGACTCATGAAATAAGAAAGTCTTCACTTTCCTCTTGAAAGCCTTAATGTCTTCAATCATTCGAATGTTTCGTGGGAGCTTATTATATAGTCTCGGGGCCGCATATTAAAAGGCTCTGGAGCCTACAGTAGACATATATCTAGGTTCCAAAATTCTTGTCATCATCATCCAGGGTTCATTGCTATCGCATATTCGTTGTGTTTTCTCAGGAAAACATCTTTCGTGTTGTTCGTAATCGTACTGACATTTCTGCGGCTTCATCTGCGTTTTCCGTCATTAAAGTTTCCGTCCATTAATAGGGTACAATCCACTGGCAGAACTCTGGCTGACGAATCTCGGAAGGGCTCAAATAGTCTGGTCTGGTGAGAGGGAGAACCAGGTTTTGAGTCCGGCCTGGTGACAAAGCACTTTTTATTATTATTATTATTATTATTATTATTATTATTATTATTATTATTATTATTAGCCAAGCTACAACCCTAGTTGGAAAAGCAAGTTGCTATAATCCCAAGGGCTCCAACAGGGAAAAATAGCCCCGTGAGGTAAGGAAATGAGGAAATAGATAAATGATGAGAACAAATTAACAATAAATCATTCTACAAACAGTAACAATGTCAAAACAGATATGTCATATATAAACTATAAAAAGACTTATGTCAGCTTGTTCAAAATAAAAACATTTGCTGCAACTTTGAACTTTTGAACTTATACTGATTCAACTACCCGATTAGGAAGATCATTTCACAACTTGGTCACAACTTGGGGCCAGGAGTTGAACGCTATTATGTAATATTGCAAAGTTACTGAAGTTCGTTGCAAAGGTAATTTTCATCTAAACCATTGCATTGGTATAGGCAGTAGGTTGGCCGGGGCACCAGCCGCTCATTGAGATACTACAGCTAGAGAGTTATGGGGTCCTTTGACTGGCCAGACAGTACAGTACTACATTGGATCTTTCTCTCTGGTTACGGTTCTTCCGCTTTGCCTACACATACACCGAATAGTCTGACCTATTCTTTACAGATTCTCCTCTGTCCTCATACACCTGACAACACAGAGATTACCAAACAATTCTTCTTTACCCAAGGGGTTAACTACGGCACTGTAATTATTCTGTGGCTACTTTCCTCTTGGTAAGGGTAGAAGAGGCTCTTCAGATATGGTAAGCAGGTCTTCTAGGAGGACACTGCAAAATCAAACCATTGTTCTTTAGTCTTGGGTAGTACCATAGCCTTTGTACCATGGTCTTCCACTGTCTTGGGTTAGTGTTCTCTTGCCTGAGGGTACACTTGGGTTCACTATTCTATCTTATTTCTCTTCCTCTTGTTTTGTTAAAGTTTATATAGTTTATATAGGAAATATTTATTTTATTGTTGTTACTGTTCTTAAAATATTTTTTCTTGTTTCCTTTCCTCACTAGGCTATTTTCCATGTTGGTGCCCCTGCGTTTACAGCATTCTGCTTTTCCAACTAGGGTTGTAGCTTAGCATGTAATAATAATAATAATAATAATAATGAATCATGTATAGATTGTGAACATAGTTTCTATCTTGAAGTTAAACTGTCTAGCACGATATAGGATGAACATGCATTTATTTACTTTATTGATCATATAATCTATATGTGTATCCCATGTTGAAAATGAATTTACAACCACACGCATGTCGGTGTGATTGGCTCTCACGTTATCCACAGTGTTGATTAGGCGGTGAGGGAGGTCGTCGTCTTGGGTGAAAGCTGGATGTTGATGGTACAATTCTAAAAGTTTCCTGTATATTTGAGGGAAACCTTGACTATTTGATTACTCTTAATTTGCTCTTCATTATCGTTTGGTCTTAATCATTATTTTTTTTTTTTTTTTATCGAAGGTCGTTCATGGGAATGTCGTCTCAATTTTCCCCACGGCTGAGAAAAGGAGGAATGTAGCTATTATTATTATTATTATTATTATTATTATTATTATTATTATTATTATTATTATTATTATTACTTACTAAGGTACAACCCCAGTTGGAAAAGCAAGATGCCACAAGCCTAGGGGCTCCAACTGGAAAAATAGCCCAGACAGGGAAGAAATCAAATAATAAGAAAACTACGAGAGAAATAATTAGAAAACTAAAATAGAATATTTTAAGCACAGTAACATTAGAAGAAATCTTTCATATATAAACTATAAAATCTTTGAAAAAAAATATAAACTATATAGCATAGTGTGCTTGTGTTTACCTTAAGCAAGATAACACAATCCCAAGACAATGGAAGACCCTGGTACAGAGGCTATGGCACTACCCAAGACTAGAAAACAATGGTTTGATTTTGGAGTTACCATCATTGTGGGTAATGATTGGGAGATTTGGGCATATTGGTCAGGACTCTCTCTCTCTCTCTCTCTCTCTCTCTCTCTCTCTCTCTCTCTCAGTCCCTTTAAAACTATCAAGAACTAGTTGTGTATATAGGTAGATAGATAGATAGATATTAACAGCTTATTCCCTTACGTTTTTATTTATTTATTCGTATCGTGTAAACCACCCACCATTATTTATTTTAGGTCAAAACTTGTTCAGTAAAAATCCTAACTAAGTGGTAAAGGTTCAAGATTTTATTGTCCCAATTTCCATATGAAAATATTTCCTGATTAAGCTTCTCCGTATGAAGAAAGGAACGCTTTTAATGTCAAAATACCAAAATCCATTTCTCTGAGTGTTCTTTTTCTAGGATTATTTTAAGAACAGTGGATGATTTTGGAGGACATTTGGCCTATTAAATCTTGTATACATAAGCACACATACACATACAGTATGTATCCATACTGTATATACATACAAACAACAAAAGTAGCCATTTTTACTCCATTGCAGGACAAATGCCTCTGACATGTCCTTATTTATGCCTGGGGCTTGGCTTTTGTATATATATATATATATATATATATATATATATCTAAATTTCTACCTCATACTTAGGAAGCAAAACCTAATACATTATATGAAAATCTACAGCGCACCACGAGAAATGAACTTGCGATCACATGAGACAAAAGACAATATTGGCGGGTGTGAGAGAAAGGGTTTTGACAGCTCACTTCCTGTCTCTTGTGTAAATGTCAACAAAACTGTGAGCTAATTGATATGGGGTGGTAGGGGAGAGAGACACACCCAGGTAGGTGACAGGATTGCTTCTGAAGAGAGAAAAGATGAGGGAAAGTATTGTTGTTGTTGTTGTTTTTATTAATATTACTCTTGGTATTATTATCATCATGATTTTTAGGCTCTGTCATTTGAGTTTCTACTAACCTTTCGCCTTATTCTCTCTCTCTCTCTCTCTCTCTCTCTCTCTCTCTCTCTCTCATATGAATAAGAAATAGGGTATGTATTTCATGTGGGTATCTCGGCTTTGTACTGTTATATTAAATTTATATTCACAGATGATACTTGAGGTTGGAATAGAATATATATATATATATATATATATAACTATCATCCGTTGCTAGTCCACTGCAGGACAAAAGTCTCAGAGAAGTCCTTCCAACTCTGTCTCTTTGTGGCCATTGTTTGTTAGTCTATACCCGGAAATTATCTTAGCTAGTCAACCAACACACACACACACACACACACACACACATATATATATATATATATATATACATATACATATACATATATATTAGATTTGTACATACATACGCTTTTTCAGGGTTTCCTGTGGACTTAATTTTGTAATCTTTATATGGTAATTGACACCTGTGCACTATATTTGTATATGTACACTTGTATGTGTTTGTATCCATACATACACATTTATTTGTATATGTACATACATACACATATGTGTTTATATACATACATACACACGTTTTTTTCTGGTTACCTTTAGCTTACTTTTTATTTCATATCTTACAGTTCGTAAGTGTTTAAGATAATTTTTCTGATATTGAAAGGATCTAAGAACAAATGTTATCTATTAGTCTGCCTGGATAAGAGGAAGACTCCATCGCTGGACAGAGGACAGATAGAACGTAACTTGACTGTAGTAGTTGGTGGGGAAGGATGGGGAATTGGGTGAGGATGTGGTATGGGGAAGAAAGGATGGGGAAGGCTCATGTGAGGTGAGCTTTGGTGTTGATGACTGTGGGAAAATCTGTCAGTGTTGAAGTCGGAGAGGAACGAATGGTTTATTATTATTATTATTATTATTATTATTATTATTACTTGGTAAGCTCCATTCCTAGTTGGAAAAGCAGGATGCTATTAGCCCAGGGGCCCCAACAGGGAAAATAGCCCAGTGAGGTAAGGAATCAAGGAAAAGAATATTTTAAGAACAGTAACAACATTAAAATAAATAATTCCTGTATAAACTATAAAAAAACTTTAACAATTAGAGAAATTAGATAGAATAGTGTGCCCTAGTGTACCCTCAAGCAAGAGAACTTTAACCCAAGACAGTGGAAGACTATGGTACGGAGGCTATGGCATTACCATGACTAGAGAACAATGGTTTGATTTTAGAGTGTCCTTTTAGAAGAGCTGCTTACCATAGCTAAAGAGTGTGAAAGGCCCAAGTGAAATGAAAGGCTGTTATGCATTCATATGATAATTATTGGGGTTTAAGAGGCATGTGGTTAAGTATATCATAAATATATCATATTTTGCTTCAAGACAATATATTGCATCCCCTGTGCAGTATTGATAATTCACAAGAAAGACCTATGTAGGTTGATACTTGATGTGATGTGATTTATTCACATTCTAAAGTACTGATCAAGATTTCCATTCCTCATTACTTTGATAGTATAATAATTTCATCAATTTTCCATTTTTCATTAAATTGATTAAATCTGTATTCCTATTCTGGTAGTTGAATCAGTAGAACTTCAAAAGTTCAAAATAGCATTAAATGTTTCTTTATGATGAACAGGCTGACTTAAGACTTTTTATAGTATATAAATGAAATATCTGTTTTGATATCGTTACTGTTTTTTCAATATTTTAATTGTTCATTATTTCTCATATCGTTTATTTATTTCCTTATATCCTTTCCTCACTGGGCTATTTTTACCTGTTGGAGCCCTTGGGCTTATAGCATATTGCTTTTCCAACTAGGGTTGTAGCTTAGTAATAATAATAATAATAATAATAATAATAATAATAATAATAATATTACGGTGGTTATTGATTCTTTAATTCAATATTGTATATTGTAATCTAATTATGAGTAGTGCCATAGTCTCTGTACCATGGACTTCCACTGTCATGGGTTAGAGTTCTCTTGCTCGAGGGTACACTCGGGCACACTATTCTATCTTATTTCTCGCTCTCTCTCTCTCTCTCTCTCTCTCTCTCTCTCTCTCTCTCTCTCTCTTTTTATAGTTTATGTATGAAGTATCTTATTTAATGTTGTTGCTATTTCCATTCTTGATAACTCCTGTAGTTTTCTATTTTCTTGTTTCCTTTCCTCACTTTATATATAATCATGGCTTGGTTTATGAGGGCGTTTCCCAGTACCCAATAGAAAACGTTACTAGGCTGTTAAGTCACTAATCTGATAAGTTTGCAATATGCTGTACACATGAACACATTAATGGTTGAAGTAGTTCTGCTTGATAATTTATATGCATATATATATATATATATATACATATATATGTATATATATATACTGTATATATACACACACATATATATATATATATATACAGTATATATATATATATATGCACACTCAAAATAACACCCTCAGAACCCTTGAATTGATATAATTGAAATGAAACAACTAAGTATCTAGGCGAGCATACAATAGAAATGATCACTTCCTTGTTGTCCAGTATCTCAATAAAATTCACTTTTACACTTCGGTGAAACAAAGTCCAGTGTTCTGAGCTTTTAAGAAACATCCCATGATATCGAAGTCTCGAGTAATAAAATGTGAAATACAAAATAAATATATTTCGTAGATTATTAATGTAATCTCTGAGATACGTTTTTGAAAATTGTCAATTGCTTAGTGTTCATTGATAACTTTCTCGTGATAGCATCACTGGTCACTTATCATGTATGATATAATGGAGTTTTCTTTATATAATCCATGTATATGTACAGTATATATATTTGTGTGTGTGTATGTGTCCCCTTCTAAGGGGGGATACCTTAACATGGTGAAAGAGTTTTGTGTATCACTATAATCAGTAAAGCTGTTCTGTCAGGGCCCTACTGGTATTATGTTGGTTTGTTGTGAGCGATCAGATGAAAATATCCCATCATCAATCTGTGGTGGCCAGCCTGGGGTTGAAAATTGAAAAAACCCCAGTCGTGAACAAGGACTATATCTTAGGCCTTTGTTCTCCATTGAACTAGTAACGGCAGACGAATTATATATATATATATATATATATATATCGTCTTGTTACTAGTCTACTGCAGAACAAAGGCCTCAGACATGTCCATCCACTTGCATCTATTTATGGTCTTTGTATGCCAGTCCAAACCAGCAAATTTTCTTAGTTCGTCATTCCTTCCCCCTGTTTCTTTTGCAATCACTAAGGACCCATTTTCTTATTCTTGATGTCTATCTATTATCTGTCGTTCTCACCATGCCCATGTCCATTTCTTTTTCTTACATGTTATTAGAATATCCTCTACTTTAGTTTGCTCACGTATCCATGTTGCTCTTTTCCTATCTCTTACTGTTATTCCCTTCATTATTCTTTCCATAGCTCTCTGAATTGTAACTAGCTTATATATATATATATATATATATATATGTTCATTTATTTATGTATTTATTCATTTGTATACGCGTGTCCCTTTCTGAGTATGGAGTACCTTTACGAGATGAAAGGGTTTCTGTATTGCCATGATCAGCAAAGCAGTGCTTGTCAGGGCCACCCATATTAGGTTGGTTTGCTGTGAGCTATCATGCAAAAGTCTCCCACCATCACCAATCCGTAGTTGTATGTTTAGGTCTATATAATCAGTTTCATAATTACAAAGACTGAGGGTCAAATTTCCCTACAGTGATTCATCAAAGTATTTCTATTAAATGTTATTCCCAAAGTAGATAAAACTCTCTCTCTCTCTCTCTCTCTCTCTCTCTCTCTCTCTCTCTCTCATAATCTTGGAAATGAGCGGGCAATGATGTCAGGAATTGGCCTTTTAACATAAGCTGAAAGGTGTGTGTGGGGCAAAATAGAACCTCTAGTATTGTGATAATTTAGTTTATATAGAAGGCTTGTCACTCCCAACTTTATATATAGTGGAGGATTAAACACCAGGTTCCTTAAACCTATAGAAATTCTACAATTACTTTTTTTTTCTATGGTTTTAAATACTCTAAGGCAAAACTAAGCTATTCCATAGATAGATTAATAGTAAGGTAATGAGATTATAACTATAGAAAACCTACCTTTTGCTTTCTTCGTTCCCAGTTTTAGTTATTATTATTATTATTATTATTATTATTATTATTACTTACTTACTAAGCTACAACCCTAGTTGGAAAAGCAGGATGCTATAAGCCCAGGGGTTCCAACAGGGAAAATAGCTCAGTGAGAAAAGGAAACAAGGAAAAATTAAATATTTTAAGAAGAGCAACAATATTAAAATAAATATCGCTTTATAAACTATAAAAACTTTAACAAAACAAGAGGAAGAGATATAAGATATAAGACAGAACAGTGTGCCCGAGTGTACCCTCAAGCAAGAGAACTCTAACCCAAGACAGTGGAAGACCATGGTACAGAGGCTATGACACTACCCAAGACTAGAGAACAATGGTTTGATTTTGGAGTGTCCTTCTCCTTGAAGAGCTGCTTACCATAGCTAAAGAGTCTCTTCTACCCTTACAAAGAGGAAAGTGGCCACTGAACAATTACAGTGCAGTAAGAAGAATTGTTTGGTAATCTCAGTGTTGTCTGGTGTATGAGGACAGAGGAGAATATGTAAAGAATAGGCCAGACTATTCGGAGTGTGAGTGTATAGGCAAAAGGAAAATGAACCGTGACCAGAGAGAAGGATCCAATGTAGTACTATTTGGCCAGTCAAAAGACCCCATAACTCTCTATTGGTAGTATCTCAACGGGTGGCTGGTGCCCTGGCTAACCTACTACCTATAAAACTGAGATTAAACCCTGAGAGAGAGAGAGAGAGAGAGAGAGAGAGAGAGAGAGAGACTGGAATGAGGAAATAAAACTGGAAGAGAGAGAGAGAGAGAGAGAGAGAGAGAGAGAGACTGGAATGAGGAAATAAAACTGGAAAAGAGAGAGAGAGAGAGAGAGAGAGAGAGAGAGAGAAAGAGAGACTGGAATGAGGAAATAAAACTGGAAGAGAGAGAGAGAGAGAGAGAGAGAGAGAGAGAGAGAGACTGGAATGAGGAGATAAAACTCTGGAAGAGAGAGAGAGAGAGAGAGAGAGAGAGAGAGAGAGAGACTGGAATGAGGAGATAAAACTCTGGAAGAGAGAGAGAGAGAGAGAGAGAGAGAGAGACTGGAATGAGGAGATAAAACTCTGGAAGAGAGAGAGAGAGAGAGAGAGAGAGAGAGAGAGAGAGACTGGAATGAGGAGATAAATCTCTGGAGAGAGAGAGAGAGAGAGAGAGAGAGAGAGAGAGAGTTTAAGGGATTTCATTAATCAAAATTAACTTGATATGCTTATTTTCAACATTAACACAATAGCTATTAGCTAAGCTCGAATATGAATTAATAGCTATTATATTTATTTTGATTAATTTCTGGTTTAATGATAGAAATTTAACTTATATATACATACAGTAAAGTAGAAATTATTAATTTCACTATTTATACATATATTATAAAAATTAATGGCTATTTTGAGTTTTGTTTCCTATGTAAAATTTCGAATTCAAATCCAAAATAGAAAAAAAAAATTGAAACATTGTAGGTTTTGAGGATGCAAATATCTATAGAAATGATTTTTCATTCATTTAAAGTTTATTCATATGTTGCATAATAAATATTTCTTCAGTGGTATCCCTTATGCCTATTGCATAATATTTTTCATAACTCTGACCATCCTTTACATTCAGATCTCCCTGGACAATTCTATCCTGTTCCTAATACTAGGCAGGCAGTTCATTCTAATAGCCAGGCCTTCTCCATCATGAGGCTCAATACTACACAGTCTTCTAGAAGTTTTATTCCAGCTGTGACCAAGTTGTGGAATGATCTTCCTAATCGTGGGTAGTAGGTTGGCCAGGGCACCAGCCACCCGTTGATATATTACCGCTAGAGTGTTATTGGGTCCTTTGACTAGCCAGACAGTACTACTTTAGATCCTTCTCTCTGGTTACGGCTCATTTCCCTTTGCCTACACATACACTGAATAGTCTGGCCTATTCTTTACATATTCTCCTCTCTCCTTTAGCTATGGTAAGCAGCTCTTCTAGGAGAAGGACTCTCCAAAATCAAACCATTGTTCTCTAGTCTTGGGTTGTGCCATAGCCTCAGTACCATGGTCTTCCACTGTCTTGGGATAGTGTTCTCTTGCTTGAGGGTACACTCGGGCACACTATTCTATCTTATTTCTCTTCCTCTTGTTTTGTTAAAGTTTATATAGTTTATATAGGAGATATTTATTTTAATGTTACTGTTTTTATTATCTTATTTTTCCTTGTTTCCTTTCCTCACTGGGCTATTTCTCCCTATTGGAGCCCTTGGGCTTATAGCATCTTTCTTTTCCAACTAGGGTTGTAGCTTGGCTAGTAGTAATAATAATAATAATAATAATAATAATAATATTTTTATGAATATTATGCTAAAAATAGAAGTTGTCAGGAATTTTCATATATTTGAATATTTCCTCATAGTTATTTGGAAAACCCTCAAATATTTAGACCATATTTAAAAGAAAATATATATAATAATACATATTTTATATTTCTATGTTTACATTGAACATGCATTGCTTAAAATAGCTTTTTGGAAAAATAATAATTGTCATTTATTATGATTATTTTAACTTTAATAGTAACACACAAACACACACACACACAACCCCACACATACAAACATACATTTTAACTCTTTTAAAAAGTATATTACCCCCCCCCCTCTCTCTCTCTCTCTCTCTCTCTCTCTCTCTCTCTCTCTCTCTAGAAGCTATAAAATTTATATTTAATTTAGTAAATATTAAATAATGAAAAAAATTAAGCTTAAATTCCTCCCCTGAAGAAGTATTGGAACTTCTTCCTCGCTTGAGGAGCTCAGGAGAACAACAATGGCTGCTTGATTTACTGCCACCGCCCACCTTCTCCTTTCAAGCTGTTTTAAAACCGTTTCTATAGCTGTTAATAAAGTTTTATTTCTCTCAGTGTAAGTGAAATAAGGTCGGCTAATTACAGGTAATTATATTTTCCAAATAATTATGATATTTCGATAATTAACATGAGTTAAACTCGAAGTACTTCAGGAAGCCAAGATGGCTGCCATGTGACAGGTGTCAGTGAGCCGGCAAATATTAAACTGTTCGAACCGGTTATGCATTATACCAGTTAATTACACCAGTTCTGTAGACCGGGTTATTTGACCGGCATATTTTTGGTATTGGATATTATGCCTAAGGTATGAATAGGCCCAGTATACCGAAATGCCTGGTATGGTCCCATGTTTAGTATGGGGTCACGTGACCTATAAGTGGCTTGTATAAGCTTTTATTACTTTGGAATTTAAGTAGATATATAATTAATCTTTTTATTTATTATAAGGATTCTACATATCTGGTTTGGATCATTGAAATTTAGTTGAAAATAAAGATTAGGACAAAATTAGGTTAAGCAGACTTGGGCTAATCGGTAGAAAATGGGGTTATCCCGTTTTCTATGCTAAGGTAAAATTTATATTCTTTAATTTTAATGAATTTTTAATAATTTATTTGCAAAGATTTTCACCAGTCTAAAAGACGATAATTTTTAGAATTTGTTAATTTATTCTCATTTTATTTCCTTATTTCCTTTCCTCACTGGACTATTTTTCCCTATTCGAGCCCTTGGGCTTATAGCATCTTGCTTTTCCAACTAGGGTTGTAGCTTGGCTAGTAATAATAATATGGCGTCAGACCTAACCTGACTTGATTTACGATGTCTTCAATAGCTGTTTTGGGGGCTAGTTTGACGCTCATGTTTCTTGCATAAATAGTTTACGTTTTCTTGGTATTATTTTACTGTATTACAGGGCAATGTAACCTAAGAAAAAATACTTTTTCTTACAGAGAAAAATACGCACCGAAATTACTTTTTTGCGTCGCAAATGAATACTGTATATAGTTTCAGAATATATATATATATATATATATATATATATATATATATATATATATATATCTTTGTCCTACGATAATGGGGGACCCCCAATGGGAACTCGGGTTTTTGGGTGGGGAAAACATACTGGGGAAACGATATATAAACGTAAAACAAACCTTTTCTTCTCGATACATTACCTTCTTGCATGTATAATAAACTGAGGAAAAGACAAAACAGTATAACTGGATAAACTTTGGAGGCGCCGTTGCAAAGACTTATGTCTCGGGAAAAAATACGTTAACCAGAGCTGCCAACGTCTGATCTAGATCAAATGTTAACGTAACATGCTAACGTTAGCTGTGTTTTTCATTTAATTTTTCTCATTCTACTTGCCGGCTGTAGTCGCTCTTGTTCGTTTGTTCGTACATAGCAAGTTTCGACCTTCTGCGCTAAAACCCCGCCTCCCTGCGCAGAGACTGTTCCTCCACCAATAGGATTTCTTCTCTAATTGTGAAATGTAACTTCGTCTTTTCCACCAGCTCTGTTCAAGTCTATTACTTGATCCAGTTCAACTATATCATTCCTTTTATGTAATACCCTCGTATACATATTACGATTGACCCCAGTATTACTCGTTTTATTATCCGATACCTTATAAAATCACCATTTTATATACCCATCGAATAATATTTATCATGCATTCCATTTTATCTTCATATATTACTTTTATATATTTTATTACCTTGTCACTCCCAGATTTCACATAAATACTTGCTCTGGACAAGTTCCCCTTTCTGTTCATTCATGATTACTCTCTAGACTCCGTTGTTTTTCCGTTAACCAATCAGGAACCCATACGTATCTCAAGTTTGCATTAGGGGGTTAATATTTCCCTACCCCCACCTTCCAACAAACCCTTTTCCGTGGAAACCTTTGCCCAAGTCAGGTCTTTGTTAGTTCAAGTGACTTTTTTTTGCGTATTTTACGATCGAAGTTTTAGAAAATTGTAACGACTTCAGTAATCCGTACTTGAAACTATTTTGGTGTATTCCAATGTTGATAATTTTCTTGAATCTCGTAATGTAATATACCAACTTTTACAGTGTTCCAAGTGCTGTACTAAACTAAAGTAAAGCAGTTGTTGCCACAAACTCTGTCACAACACCCCCGTGACCCACAAGTTACGTCGTCACGGTCATAAAAGCAAGTCATTAATTTCTTTAACTTTAATGTGTTAGTTTTATTATATTTTATTATATTTTGTTAGTGCGAAGCTCAACATTACCGCTAGCCAGTGCATACGAGGTTGAAGTTTTATTTTCCTGTGATCGCAAGCGAGGAACAAGAACCATTATATTTAACGTTGCTAATGTTAGCGTGCGCAGCTCAACATTACCGCTTGCCAGTACATACGAGCTTGATGTTCTATTTTCATGCGAGCGAAGCGAGCCAGTGGCGGAACAAGATCCATTATATGTAATGTTATCGTAACAGTGCTAATGTTATCGTAACGTGAGTGAAGTGACATGGATTAACATATATATAACAAAGGCCAGTATATGGGGTTTGTGACCTGGGAACTTCTAGGTTAGGTTAGGTGGGTTTGTTAAGTTCTGTACCCTTTCTGTACTTTTTTATATAGTGTAAAGGTTATTCTAATAGCCAGGCGTTCTCCATCATGAGGCTCAGTACTACGTAGTACTCTAGAAGTTTTATTCCAGCTGTTACCAAGTTGTGGAATGATCTTCCTAATCGGGTAGTTGAATTAGTAGAACTTCAAAAGTTCAAAGTTGGAGCAAATGTTTTTATGTTGACCAGGCTGACATGAGCCTTTTTATAGTTTATATATGACATATCTGTTTTTGACGTTGTTAATAGTTTATATATGACATGTCTGTTTTGACGTTACTTTTTTTAGTATGATTTATTGTTAATTTGTTCTCTTCCTTTATTTATTTCCTTATTTCCTTTCCTCATTTTTCCCTATTGGAGCCCCTGGGCTTATAGCATCTTGCTTTTCCAACTAGGGTTGTTGCTTGGATAGTAATAATAACAATAATAATATGGAAAATTCTTTAAAATACACATGGTAATATTACCGTAGCATTGCTAACGTTAAGCAATGCCATGGTAATGCTGTGTATCATAGGTAACGTTGCTAATGTTACCGTTCTCGGTATATTCTTGAGTAAAGTGACACGGAATTTGAACAAGTCATTATATTTAAGTATTTAAACAAAATATGTATAATAAAAAAACATTATATTTAAACATTTTAACAGAAAATGTTTGCCTGAACCGGTTTTCACCTTCATTTTATTCGTAATAACAGCAATCAGTCCGAATACTTAAAAGTTAGTCGAATTGGTTGTTCTGTTAGTTTGAGGATGAAATGAAATCGACGTCAAATTCGGTCAAATTGCATTATTTACTACAGGAAAACAGTTTCTATTCGAAATCAGAATCTGTAATACAGTAAAACTTTACCAAATTGTCATTATTGTGTTAACAAAGAGATTCACCTGTCAAAAAGATGATAGTCTAAGGTGTCAGACCTAACCTGATTTGATTTACCAAGTTTTCAATAGCTGTTTCGGGGGGGTAGTTTGACACTCGTGTTTCTTCTCTCAGTTTTATCCCTTTTACCCCCAAAGGACGTACTGGTACGGTTCACAAAAGCCATCCCTTTACCCCCATGGACGTACCGGTACGTCCTCGCAAAAAAATGCTATAAAAATTGGTTTTCATATTTTTGATAATTTTTTTTTTTAGAAAATTCAGGCATTTTCCAAGAGATTGAGACCAACCTGACCTCTCTATGACAAAAATTAAGGCTGTTAGGGCAATTTAAAAAAATATATACTGCAAAATGTGCTGAGAAAAAATAACCCCCTTGGGGTTAAGGGTTGGAAAGTTCCAAATAGCCTGGGGGTAAAAGGGTTAAGATGCAATATACAAGTATGTCGTTCATTTTCCGTAAATAACTGGAATTAATTATAGGAGCTTCATGAAACGAAGAGATGGTATTGTGGGTAAAGTTTTACAAGTCTGCAGGGTATCAATCCGAACAGAAAATATATGTTTTCATGCAGCAAAAAACGTGATTTAACCGATTTTGACCTTCATTTCAACTTCATTTCAACCGCAAACAAACAGAACAGTTTGACGAACGCCAAGTACCCGAACTGGGCGTTGTTGTTGCATTTGAAATGAAGGTGAAAATCGGTTAAATTACGTTATTAGAGGAAAACATAATTTCTTTTAAAATGCTTAAATATAATGGTTCTTGTTCCGCCACTGGCTCGCTTCGCTCGCAAGAAAACAAAACATCAAGTTCGTATGTACCGGCAAGCGGTAATGTTGAGCTGCTCACACAGAAAAGAGTAAAACTAACACATTAAAATTAGAGAAATTAATGTCTTTTATGACCGGGACGACGAGGCTTGTGGGTCATCACGATATGAGTGTGATGACTTAACTTCTATGAGTGGGACGTGGAAAGTTGTGGGTCATCGGGGTCTTGTGACTGTGACGTCGGAGGTTGCGGGTCTTGGGGGTCCCCTGGCCGTTGCTGTATCGGAGGTAGAGGAGGGTACAGGCGACTGGCAGTAAGAAAGATGTGCAATAAGGTATGCCCTGGGTAGTAGTGGGTAAAATAGAATCTGGAAAAATATTGCCTGAAATAGTCAGTCTTCATTCCAGGTCTATGGACCCACTCCTTCACTTCTCCACAGAGCCGTTCTATAATTTGGCCATGGATGGTTGGGTCTTTGGGGTCGACGAAATGTTCCAGGTGGTTTACAGTTTTGTGCTGGTAACCTATTTCAGAAAGTGTGTTGTAGGCAGACCACTTATCGCTAATAATTACGCTACGTGGCTTTATATATTGTTGAATTAGAGGAATTAGGGTCGTGGCTTTATATATTATTGAATTAGAGGAATTAGGGCCGCAGCATCTTGTTTAGTAGAGGAGGAGGGGAACTATAAGGGATTATAAAAACCACATTTTACAGTCACAAGAACATCACCTAACCAAAAGTTTCCTACCTAACCTAACCTAACCTAACCAGCCGAACCTAAGGTTCTCCACCTAACCTAACCTAGGAGCCGTATCCTTAGACTGCCGTATTCTTATCTTACCTGTCCCAACATACTGCATTCACCCCTAAGAAATTTCTTACACACGTTCAATACCCCCCAAAGACTTATTTGGCGCTTAACGCTTTTACCCCCAGACTATTTGGAACTTTCCAGCCCTTAACCCCCGGGGGTTATTTTTTTTTCAAGCACATTTTGCAGTATATTTTTTAAAAATTGCTCTAACAGCCTTAATTTTCATCATAGAGAGGTCAAGTTGGTCTTATTCTCTTGGAAAATGCCTGAGGTTTCTCAAAAAATTATCAAAATTATGAAAAAAAATGTAAATAGCAGTTTTTTGTAAGGACGTACCGGTACGTCCATGGGGATAAAGGGATGAGCTTTGTGAAACGTACCAGTAGGTCCTTTGGGGGTAAAAGGGTTAACGGTCTCCCATGGTTGTATTTTGCATATCCAGAATGGGATTCGTCTATTTCAACAACTTTACCGTCACCACCATTCGCCTCTTGATTATCGAAAAAGTATTCCGTAACCTCCGAACAGAAACTTCGCCAATTGACGCTGGTTTTAGAGGATGTATCGATACCCTTCATGAGTGTATCATGATCCCAATGTTTACGTAAGAAATGGTTTAACAAATAAAATTATCTTCCATGGGGCAAGGTGACTTTTCTAAAAATATACCCTTATAGGCAGTAACTGTATATCCACATTGCCGTTTCTTCCTTGTCTTAGCTATCTTAGTTTCAGTATTGCAGCAATAGACGTGAATATCTTTCCCGTACGATAGCCACGAACGGCGCTTGGGACACTAAACGCTGGGGTATTACATTATGAGACTTAGGAAAGTTATCAACATTGGATGACGTATCAAAGAATTCACCATGAAATTTAGGAAATGCTGCAGCCGCAACAAGTTTCTATAACTTCCATCGTAGAATACGCAATAAGACCTCACTTGAACTAACAAAGACCTGACTTGGTCAAAGGTTTCCACAGTAAAGGATTTGTTGAGAAGGGTATGGAGAGATCACTTGAAGAGATAAGGGAAGGGGGTTGGGAAATATTAACCCCCTGTGCAAACTGTCCATACGTATGGGTTCGTGATTGGTTAACGGAAAAGCAATGTATGGGTTCGTGATTGGTTAACGGAAAAGCAATGTATGGGTTCGTGATTGGTTAACGGAAAAGCAATGTATGGGTTCGTGATTGGTTAACGGAAAAGTAATGTATGGGTTCGTGATTGGTTAACGGAAAAGCAATGTATGGGTTCGTGATTGGTTAACGGAAAAGCAATGTATGGGTTCGTGATTGGTTAACGGAAAAGCAATGTATGGGTTCGTGATTGGTTAACGGAAAAGCAATGTATGGGTTCGTGATTGGTTAACGGAAAAGCAATGTACGGGTTCGCGATTGGTTAACGGAAAAGCAATGTACGGGTTCGTGATTGGTTAACGGAAAAACAACGGAGTCTAGAGAGTAAACATGAATGAGCTAGAATGGGAAACTTGTCCAGAGTAAGTATGTGAAATTTGGGCATGACAAGGTAATAACAAAATATATAAAGGAATAATAGCAAGATAAAATGGAGTGTGTAATGAATATTTAATGGGAATATAAAATGAGGTGATTTTATAAGAGAAAGAATAAAACTTGTAATTCTTGGGTCAAACGTAATATGTATATTTGGTATTACATAAAAGGAATGGTGTAGTTGTCTTGGATCAAGTAAAATACTTGAATAAACCAGGTGAGGTAGAATACTTGAATGTGGCGAGTAAAATGACCTGGGAAAATTGAGAGGTGTTATAAGAGAAGAAATAATCTTATTGGTGGAGGCGGAGTTTGTGAGTAGAAGATCGAAAACTGCTTTGTACAAATGAACGAACGAGACCGACTACACCCGACCCGTAGAATGTCAACGAATAAATGAAAAATATACAGTCAGTATAGGATATACTGTACATAGTGTATATTTTCATCGGTTTATTATACATTCAAGAAGGTAATGTATAGAGAAGGAAAGGCTTGTTTTACGTTTATATACCGTTTCCCCAGTATGTTTTCTCCACCCGAAACCCCGAGATCCCACTGGGGGTCCCCCATTATCGGCGGATATAGATAGATATATATATTTCTGAAACTAATCATTTCAGACAGGAACGAGTGTCATTTTCAAAGAGAACATACCTTTTTCTATAGAAAAAAGTAGTTTTTCCCCTAGGTTACGGTAACCTGTAATAAACTATAATAAAACCAAATTATGAACTGAAATCGGCTAGTGTAGGTGGTTTAGTAACTGTAGATTTGTCTGCTACAATACGTGGCCACTTGGCGAATGTGTGGAGTGTGGTGCTTATCATTTGCCAGTACAGAGGAGCAAGATGGTAAATAGCAAGTGAGGCAAGCGAGGTTTAAAGCTAGCTTGTGAATGGCAGAGGCAGGGGATGGTGGCATTGCCCTAGCAAGCCGGGCAATGCCCTAGAGACTTGACTATAAATACATATGATCTGTACATAGGATCAGGGAGGGCCTGGTAATGGATGCTGATGCCTCAGTAGGTGGACCTATAGGCACCCCCAAATCCCCCAACCTTAGTTCGCAAGGATGGTGAGGTTGCAGCTACTTAAGGAACTGACGAGTTTGAGCGGGACTCAAACCCCAGTCAGCAACGTTACCAAATAAGGCTAACACAATCCTAATAAAAGCAAGGTTGATATATAGTTTAATTGCTAGCGAAAATGAAATTCGCTATAAGAAATGGGCGAATGCTGGCTAGCTTGTTGTCTTTCTCTGTATATTTAATGTGGGCTGGGTCATAATAACTTACATATAGGTCGATTTAAATGTGAAGTATGTTTTTTACTCCTAAGTCCATTGTTTACATTTGAGAGACTGAAGGGGACTTACTACGCATGCGTTTTTTTCCATGGTTTGCGGAGCTTTCTGTGCATTTACAATGACATATCTCTCGGGTAGTTTTTTTTTTAAACCAATTAACAGCTTACAAGTAGTTCTTCATGAGTTCCCGAATGTTCTTTTACAATACCTATCCCCACCTGCTTTTCTCTTCAGTTTCATCATGGACGGCGATGTCACCTATAACCTTGGCTGGACATTACAAACTTCAGTTAACTGGAGGTCTTATTGTTCGGAAGTCGCTTAAAATTACTGCCAGAACTCGCCGGCAGTTGGTGGGCCTGGCAGTGTCGTCGAAGTGGATGAATCCAAGCTTGGGAGGACAAAATTTAACAGAGGTAGGGTGTGGGTGTTCAGTGGAATGGAGCGGGAGAGCAAAAAAAAGTTTTTGGTCCCTTTGGTGGACCAACCAAGAAATGCCGAGACCCTTGAGCCCTTGATACATTTTATTAAGGCGGGTAGCGTAATCCACAGTGATTCATTTTATTCAATATTTATCTCGTTATGTCTTTATCTGCCAGGTAAAAAATGATTATATTACGTATTTTAATGTTCAGTTTCGTTTTTTCAATATTTAGCAAACTAAAGTGTGCTTATTTTTTCAGCAGCACAAGAGGTCTAATTCCCTGCTTCAAGCCGCCAAACTGTACCCCCACTCATCTACGTTTACGACAGGGTCCGTGACAGTTCTTCCTTTGTCAACGGAAGACCCACAGCCTTCGACCTCCCAAACTTAAGGTAAGGATTTATTTGTGAATTGTCATTCCACTTTAGTTTGTGACCTGGTAAGGGGGTTCGGGGGCTTGCTCCTGGCTAGGAGTTGTGACCTGGGAAGGGGGTCTGGGGCCTTGCCCCTGGCTAGGGGTTGCCACCTGGGAACTACTAAGTTAGGTTAGGTGGGTTTGTTAGGTTCTGTACCCTTTTACAAATGTCTAATGTGTTAAATAATCATAGTTTGCATATGTTCAGCCACTTACATGATCCATATATTTTTCCAACTGGTTATCTTGTTTTTATTTTGCATTTCTGACCATTATTATTGCTGTAAATATCTTGTTTATGACATTCCCCCACCCTTAAAACCCCAGTATCGTACTGGGGCCGCCCATAATTGTCTATATAATGGGGTCCAAAAACTCATGAATGGGTGGTTTGCCCCAACAATCAAAGTATGAAATGCATAAAACACAAGATAACGAGTAGGAAAAATATATGGATCATGTATTTGACTAGAAATTAAAGTATCTTGTATTTACTGGTGGAGCTATAGGCGCCACCAAATCCCCCAACCTTAGGTCGCAAGGATGGTGATGTTGCAGCTACCAAAGGAACTAGCGAGTTTGAGCGGGACTCAAACCCCAGTCAGCAACATTACCAAATGGGCTACCACAATCCTTAAAAAAGCAAGGTTCATATAGTTTAATTGCTAGCGAAATTAAATTAGCTTTTATAAATGGACGAGTGCTGGGTAGCTTGTTGTCCTTCTCTATATGTTTAATGTGGGCTGGGTCATAATAACTTACGTATCGGTCGATTTAAATGTGAAATATGTTTTTTTACTTGAGTCCATTGTTTACATTTGAGAGAGTGAAGGGGACTTACTGTGCATGCGTTTTTTTTCCATGGTTTGCGGAGCTTTCTGTGCATTTACAATGACATATCTGTCAGGTAGTTTTTTTTTAAACCAATTAGCAGCTTATAAGTAGTTCATGAGTTCCCTTGTTCTTTTACAACACCTATCCCCACTGTTTTTCCATATGCCAAGGTTGTTGTCTGAGGGAGTGGGAGATACATTCCCTCTTTTTCAGAGAAAATGAAGGGGCATATGAATTCCTACAGAACCATGGAGTCGCCCCTTCAGACATTCAATGCCCTTCCTGCCAGCAGCCATGTGTCTTTAGATCTCAAGTTAATCAGTGGGCTTGTAATCAATCAGTCAAGGTTGCTAAGAGGGGAAAGCGTCGTGCATGGGGTTTTTCCGTAACCGCATTTAAGGGCACTTTCTTGGAAAAGGCTCACGTCCGAGCATGGGAAATACTGCTGTTTGTGAATCATTTCCTTGAAAGGGCCTTTTCGCAAGGCGATGTCACCTATAACCTTGGCTGCACATTACAAACTTCGGTTAACTGGATGTCTTATTGTTCGGAAGTCGCAGAAAATTACTGCCAGAACTTGCCGGGTATTGGTGGGCCTGGCAGTGTCGGCGAAGTGGATGAATTCAAGTTTGGGAGGTCGAAATATAACAGAGGTAGGCTTTTGTCTGGTGTGTTTGATTGATTGATTGATTTAAAGTTTTTGTGTGGTGTGTGGGTGTTCGTTGGCATGGAGTGGTAGAGCAAAAAAATTTTTTTGATCCCTTTGGTGGACCAACAGTGATTCATTTTATTCAATATTTATCTCGTTATATTTTTATCTGCCAGGTAAAAATTATTATATTACGTATTTTAATGTTCAGTTTCTTTTTTTCAATAATTAGCAAACTAAAGTGTGCTTATTTTTCCAGCAGCACAAGAGGTCTAATTCCCTGCTTCAAGCCGCCAAACTGTACCCCCACTCATCTACGTTTACGACAGGGTCCGTGACAGTTCTTCCTTTGTCAACAGAAGACCCACAGCCTTCGACCTCCCAAACTTAAGGTAAGGATTTATTTGTGAATTGTCATTCCGCTTTGGTTTGTGACCTGGTAAGGGGGTTCGGGGGCTTGCTCCTGGCTAGGGGTTGTGACCTGGGAAGGGGGTCCGGGGTCTTGACCCCAGCTAGGGGTTGCCAACTGGGAACTACTAAGTTAGGTTAGGTGGGTTTGTTAGGTTCTGTACCCTTTTACAAATCTCAAATGTGTTAAATAATCACAGTTGGCCTATGTTCAGCCACTTACATGATCCATATATTTTTCCAACTGGTTATCTTGTTTTTATTTTGCATTTCTGACCATTATTATTGCTGTAAATCTCTCGTTTATGACCTTCCCCCACCCTTAAAACCCTGGTATCGTACTGGGCCGCCCATAATTGTCTATATAATGGGGTCCAAATACTCATGAATTGGGTGGTTTGCCCCAACAATCAAAGTATGAAATGCATAAGACACAAGATAACTAGTAGGAAAAATATATGGATCATGTATTTGACTAGAAATTAAAGTATCTTATATTTACTGGTGTACCCATAGGCGCCACCAAATCCCCCAACTTTAGTTCGCAAGGATGGTGAGATTGCAGCTATCAAAGGAACTAACAAGTTTGATCAGGACTCGAACCCCAGTCAGCAATGTTACCATATTGGCTACCACAATCCTAAAAAAAGCAAGGTTGATAGATGATAGTTGAATTACTAGCAAAACTGAAATTCGCTATAAGAAATGGACGAGTGCTGGCTAGCTTGTTGTCTTTTTCTGTATATTTAATGTGGGCTGGGTCATAATAACTTACGTATCGGTCGATTTAAATGTGAAGTATGTTTTTTACTCTTAAGTCCATTGTTTACATTTGAGAGACTGAAGGGGACTTACTGTGCATGGGTTTTTTTTCCATGGTTTGCGGAGCTTTCTGTGCATTTATAATGACATATCTCTCAGGTAGTTTTTTTTTGTAAACCAATTAACAGCTTATAAGTAGTTCTTCATGAGTTCGCGAATGTTCTTTTACAACACCTATCCCCACCTGCTTTTCTCTTGTTTCATCATGGCTTCCATATGCCAAGGTTGTTGTCTGAGGGAGTGGGAGATACATTCCCTCTTTTTCAGAGAAAATGAAGGGGTATATGAGTTCCTATAGAACCATGGAGTCGTCCCTTCAGACATTCAATGCCCTTCCTGCCAGCAGCCATGTGTCTTTAGATCTCAAGTTAATCAGTGGGCTTGTAATCGATCAGTCAAGGTTGCTAAGAAGGGAAAGCATCGTGCATGCGGTTTTTCTGTAACCTCATTTAAGGGCACTTTCTTGGAAAAGGCTCACGTTCGAGCATGGGAAATACTGCTGTTCGTGAATCATTTCCTTGAAAGGGCCTTTTTGCACGATGATGTCACCTATAACCTTGGCTGGACATTACAAACTTCGGTTAACTGGATGTCTTATTGTTCGGAAGTCGCGGAAAGTTACTGCCAGAACTTGCCGGGTATTGGTGGGCCTGGCAGTGTCGTCGAAGTGGATGAATCCAAGTTTTGGGATGTCGGGATATAACAGGTAGGCTATTGTCTAGTGTAAGGGTTTTCGGTGGTACTGTATGGAGCGGGAGAGCAAAAAAATGTTTTTGGTCCCTTGGGTGAACCAACCAAGAAATGCCGAGACCCTTGTGCCCTTGAAACAACGTTATATTAAGGCAGGTAGCGTCATCCACAGTGATTCATTTTATTCAATATTTATCTCGTTATGTTTTTATCTGCCAGGTAAAAATTATTATATTACGTATTTTATGTTCAGTTTGGTTTTTTCAATATTTAGCAAACTAAAGTGTGCTTATTTTTCCAGCAGCACAAGAGGTCTAATTCCCTGCTTCAAGCCGCCAAACTGTCCCCCCACCCATCTACGTTTACGACAGGGTCAGTGACAGTTCTTCCTTTGTCAACGGAAGACCCACAGCCTTCGACCTCCCAAACTTAAGGTAAGGATTTATTTGTGAATTGTCATTTCGCTTTAGTTTGTGACCTGGTAAGGGGGTTTGGGGGCTTGCCCCTGGCTAGGGGTTGTGACCTAGGAAGGGGGTCTGGGGCCTTGCCCCCGGCTAGGGGTTGCGACCTGGGAACTACTAAGTTAGGTTAGGTGGGTTTGTTAGGTTCTGTACCCTTTTACAAATCTCAAATGTGTTAAATAATCATAGTTGGCCTATGTTCAGCCACTTACTTGATCCATGTATTTTTCCAACTGGTTATGTTGTTCTTATTTTGCATTTCTGACTTCTTATTGCTGTAAATCTCTCGTTTATGACACTCCCCCACCCTTAAAACCCTGGTATCGTACTGGGGCTGCCCATAATTGTCTTTGTGACCTGCCAGAAGATGTGTGGTATTTAGCACACAAACTCCACTATCTGTGCTTGCAAGAAGATGAGTCTCCTACTCTAGTGGAGGGTTAGAGTAGGAACAAAAGGAGAAAAATATCTCTGGCAGGGATATTTTGATATGACCTTAGTGGGAAGGAAGAGGTTTGCCTTCGTGGAATGCTAGTGTTTTACAAACGCCAACATCATTCCTCAACCACATTTATTCCTCCCATTTTATAGGACCATGTGGTTTGACTCAAGGTGTAACAACTAGCTCTTATGGATGGATTTCAAAATGCATACTACAAACAAGGTCGTCGTTGAAGTTATCGAAGTTGATGTTATCTTCATATTGAAGTCTTAGTATTGCATTCGTCAAAGTCATCGTCATTGAGTTCGTCTAAGTCTTCGTCGTTATTATCAGAGTCGTCTTCATATGAAATTTTTGCATGAAGAATTTATATCTTTTTCAGGAAATCTTATAAATTTTTTTTTTACCTTTTTTTTCAGAACTTAATCCAGAAACGTTAATCTTCCTAATTGTTTTAGCTACCACCACTTGTTTTTTTAATTTATTAAACTTTATATAAGAAATATGTGTTACTTCTCATTTCAGACTATGATCTACTGTACATGGTGATCCCAGCATCATTGCATGTTGGAAAGGATATTTTATGAAGGTTTTCGCCATCACTCAACTTATTCCATTCGGAACATCGGGAAACGCCTGTAAGCTACTCCCCGTTCCCACTCTTTTTAACCTTGGGATTTAGGTCGGGAATCCTCGGCCTGAAGGACAAGACTCCTGAGGAACGTGAGAAACGAACGTAATGGAACCCTGACCTAAGGTTATCATGCAAGGGATTAACCGGTTGCAGACGCACCGTGAGGTATTAGGAGTACCTGCGATAAACTCTCCCAGAAGACATTGCAGAATCTTGCAATTAGTGTTCCAGAGCTCTTGGAAGGTTTTAAGAAAAGGGCTATCTATAAAATAAAGAATAGGGAGTTTTAACCCAAATATTGTGTTGAAGGCTGATTTATATATTAGCCTGTTCTATAATGCTGGTATTTTTTAGTATGATTTCGGAGGACTTTATTCGGAAGAAAATGTTCTTCATAATTGTGTTATACTGTAGTTAATTTACTATTTTTTCTTTCAGAGTATTATCTACAAAATGATAGAAATGAAAGCATTATTTTGTAAATGATCATTTGTTCCGATATGGTATACTTTAATGCACTGCATACTTAGGAGGTCCTGGAATCTCCTAGTCTTGACTAGAAAAATTCAAACTATCATGTGATCTGCTAGAAGATGTCTTGATTCAAGCACAACAATTGCCGCTATGATGTGACCTGCCAGAAGATGTGTGGTTTTAGCACACAAACTCCACTATCTGTGCTTGCAAGAAGATGAGTCTCCTACTCTAGTGGAGGGTTAGAGTAGGAACAAAAGGAGAAAAATATCTCCGGGTGGGATGTTTCAATATCACCTAGTGGGAAGGAAGAGGTTTGCCTTCGTGGAATGCTAGTGTTTTACAAACACCAACTTCATTCCTCAACCACATTTATTCCTCCCGTTTTATAGGACCACGTGGTTTGACTCAAGGTGTAACAACTAGCTCTTATGGATGGATTTCAAAATGCATACTACAAACAAGGTCGTCGTCAAAGTCATCGTCATTGAGTTCGTCTAAGTCTTCGTCGTCATCAGTGTTGTCTTCACATGTAATTTTTGCATTTAGAATTTTATATCTTTTTCAGGAAATCTTATAATTTTTTTTTTACATTTTTTTTCAGAACTTAATCCGGAAAAATTGAATCTTCCTAATTTTTTTAGCTACCACCACTTGTTTTTTAATTTATTAAACTCTATACTTTATATAAGAAATATGTGTTACTTCTCATTTCAGAATAGGATCTACTGTACATGGTGATCCCAGCATCATCGCATGTTGGAAAGGATATTTTATGAAGGTTTTCGCCATCACTCACCTTATTCCGTTCGGAACATCGGGAAACGCCTGTAAGCTACTCCCCGTTCCCACTCTTTTTAACCTTGGGATTTAGGTCGAGAATCCTCGGCCTGAAGGACAAGACTCCTGAGGAACGTGAGAAACGAACGTAATGGAACCCTGACCTAAGGTTATCATGCAAGGGATTAACCGGTTGCAGACCTACCGTGAGGTATTAGGAGTACCAGCGATAAACTCTCCCAGAAGACATTGCAGAATCTTGCAATTAGTGTTCCAAAGCTCTTAAAAGGTTTTAAGATAGGGCTATCTATAAAATAAAGAATAGGGAGTTTTAACCCAAATATTTTGCACTGCATTCTTAGGAGGTCCTGGAATCTCCTAGTCATGACTAGAAAAATGTAAACTTATCATGTGATCTGCTAGATGATGTCTGATTCAAGCACAATTGCCGCTATGATGTGTCCTGCCAGAAGATGTGTGGTTTTAGCACACAAACTCCACTATCTGTGCTTGCAAGAAGATGAGTCTCCTACTCTAGTGGAGGGTTAGAGTAGGAACAAAAGGAGAAAAATATCTCTGGCAGGGATATTTCAATATCACCTAGTGGGAAGGAAGAGGTTTGCCTTCGTGGAATGTTAGTGTTTTACAAACACCAACTTCATTCCTCAACCACATTTATTCCTCCCACTTTACTGTATAGAACCATGTGGTTTGACTCAAGGTGTAACAACTAGCTCTTATGGATGGATTTCAAAATGCATACTACAAACAAGGTCGTTGTTGATGTTATCATATTTGAAGTCTTAGGTGTCATCGAACTCGTCAAAATCTTCGTCGTTATTATCAGAGTCGTCTTCATATGTAATTTTTGCTTGTAGAATTTATATCTTTTTCAGGAAATCTTATAATTTTTTTTTTGTACCTTTTTTTCAGAACTTAATCCAGAAAAATTTAATTTCCTAATTGTATTCTAGCTACCACCATTTTGTTTTTTAATTTATTAAAGTTATTTTAAAGAAATATTTATTTTTTCTCATTTCAGAGTACGATCTACGGTACATGGTGATCCCTACATCCTTGCTTGTTAACCTAAACTGACTGGAACAAATTTCTTTTCTCTTTTTCTGTTTCAGGTGAGCCTGCCTGTGAGGTCCAACCACGCCACTTTGTCCAGGGCGTGATGGGCGCCGTTGCGGCACCTTCATGTCCTCGGAGGAGACTGATCCTCACACACACTGCATACACTGTCCTTTGTACCGAAGTCGCTCGTGTTCGAAGGAATCCCCTTGTAGTGTGTCGGGAGTGGTTGCCATACCAGTGGGTGAGGTTTGGTATGCGGAAGTAGTAGTTTAAAAGGGATTCTCCCCCTTCGGGGTCAGCCTGGAAGGGGAAGAAGTTGAGTATGAGTGGCGCCCTGGTAACGCTGGGATAACCTCGTTTGGTGTCTCCTCCCATTGTCTCCCCTAGAGAGGCAGTGAGGGAGCCATCCACAGGGGAGAACCTCTCAGACGACGCTGTTTGTCTGCTGTGGCCGTCCTTTGGGTTGATGCATTCCCCGTCAAAGGAGAAGCTACTGGAGGTCTTGCGTCTTGGTCCTCTTCCGCTCTCTCTTAATAGGTCCGCTAACGTACCTATTAGTCCGGACCTTTCTACACGTCTAAAGGAACGTGTTCCTTTACCCCAGAGGTTATCATCTATGTCAACTGGAGCTGCTGTAGTTCCCCCCAGCCACCCTTGAGTGGGTAAGCAGGGTTGCCACCTCGCAGTTGAAATCTAATGGCTACCTTTCAGCTATGCTGAAAGATAATCCACATAAATAACTCCAGGTCTGTATTAGTTTGGGAAAAATACAAATTATCTATGAATTTGTCATTTTCAGTGACTTGTTTTGTATTTAGCTGTAGATTTTTTTCTTGCAAGTATTTTTAATATGAACATAAGTTGTCCCGGCACAAGATACAAAACTTCCGCTCTTTAACCTAATATTGTTATTTCGGCTGAGGTGAAAACTAGTCAAAACTGAAGTTGACTAGGGTTTTAGTAACCCGGTAGTTAGCGGTGGTGTGTTCACCCACTGCTCCCACAAGCACTGGTGACTCGGTCACTTTTTATTTTGGCTCAGTAGAGTGTAGATGTGTCTCACTCTCCCGTTAACCTAAGCTAGCTGGAACTAATTTCTTTTCTCGCATTCTTTTTCAGGTGTTCCTACCCGTGAGGACCAACCATGCCACTTTGTGCAGGTCGTGAAGGGCGCCATTACGGCACTTTCATGTCCTCGGAGTAGCCAGATCGGGTACAAATAATGACACAATTACACCAATTGATGGTGTAAAACGTAATTGTAAGAAAGGAAGATGAACCGAGCGGTTCTTGGAGGTGTAAACGTAGTCATAATTCAGTCGTGTTCTGAAATTTCTGCCTTCAGTCGACACGAACCCATTTTCTCAATATCTAACCTAGTCTGTCATTTTGTGTTTTCATGTTGGTTATTAATGGATTTACTAAATGCCAATTGCTGAACATGTGAATTTTCATCAGTTTTGGACAACGCAAAGTGTGGCTAAAGGTACTCAGACACTGTATAGTACTGTAACCTTTACTGCAGTGCATAGGTAACAAACAGTACTGAAGTACAGTACTGCAAGTGTTGACAGCATTGTTTAGTACTGAAGTACAGTACTGCAAGTGTTGACAGCATTGTTTTGAAGTGACTACTTGAGGCATCCATTTGCTCCTTCTGCGCACAATACGTAGATGGCTAGATAAGAACTTGGAGATCATTCAACAAGCAATTTATATTGGGTGGTTTAGTGAGGAATATTTTATGATACTGTACTGGGCATCTTCCAGCAGCCAGTATATAGTCACAGATAATAGAATTAGAGAGATGATTTGCTTAGCCCTTTTACCCCCAAAGGACGTACTGGTATGTTTCACAAAACTCGTCCCTTTACCCCCATGGACATACCGGTACGTCCTTGCAAAAAAATACTATAACAAAATCGTTTATTCATATTTTTGAAATTTTTTTGAGAAAATTCAGGCTTTTTCCAAGAGAATGAGACCAACCTGACCTCTCTATGACAAAAATTAAGGCTGTTAGAGCAATTTTTAAAAAAATATACTGCAAAATGTGCTGGGAAAAAAATAACCCCTTGGGGGTTAAGGGTTGGAAATTTCCAAATAGCCTGGGGGTAAAAGGGTTAACTGTAGTTTTATTGATAAACTTCAGCATCAACTATCGAGTCCCTTCATTTTACTTGCTTTTGAAAGCTCCTGTGCCCTAATTTAGTTTGTCTTTTTCGCCGTCGGACTCTAGGCTCTTCTACTTCAGCTACTTGACTATTATACCTGCTTTCTTCTTCCCACCCTGCTGTCTTGTCTCTTTGTACTTCATATGGGCTAGATTCTATATATCCAATTGCAATCCTGTCGAGGTGTTTTGTTGAAAGTCGTCAAGTATTGAATGGGGTAGTTTGTAGCGCTACGGCCAAGCGTCCTAATTTGCTTATTATCGCTCCGACTGTTATCTTGTATAGAATAAAAACGTTTGGAAATGGTCTACGGATCTTAAATATGTGCTTAAACGCACACTTTTATGTTTTTTGCCGAAAACCCTAAATTACCCGAAAATTTGTGGCTCGAGTTCTTACTCCGGCCACGAATCTTCTCGCTCCCGTAGTAGGTAAAGGGGGTTTCCCGGGGGGGCGAAGCCCCCCTGGGTAAGGATACGGCTTTTAGCATAGGTTAGGTGGGTTTTTTAAGTTAGCTTCTCCCGCCAAAATCGTTTTTAGAACGACGGCCACAGTTCAGAATATTCCAGTTTTCTACGAACTCGATTTTAGAAAGACGGCCACAGTCTACCCCACTTTATAATATTCCCATTTTCTATGAATGAAAACGGATCTGGCCGTCATCCTACAAAGGCTCCATTGAATGTATTTTTTTTTTTTCCATTTTGGCCTATTTGTCTTTCAGTTTAATGAAATTGTAACTGCCATCGTTTTTCAATTTTTAATTACTAATTAATCATTGTGTGGGAGGGTGGGCTGTGCCACCCTAGCAGTACCAGCCAAACTCGATTGAGTCCCATGTCAGGCTGGGAGGAACATAGAGAGGAGATGTCCCCTTTTTTGTTTCATTTGTTTGATGTCGGCTACCCCCCAAAATTGGGGAAGTGCCTTAGTGTATGTATGTATGTAATTATTCATTCATTTGTAGATATATTTAGGATTTTTTTAGTATTTATTCTCGTGTCTTTAAATGTTGTAGTAAAATCTGGTTTTTCGCTTAGTAATAAGTGAATTTGATGTTGAGTGAACAAAAAAGGTCAATGTTTTTAATACTTCATTTATTTCTACAGGTAATTCTTCACAGTCTGCAATGCGGTACGTCTTAGTGTTGATCTGACAATCAAGATTAGAAGTGAATTTCAAGATTGTGCACCGGGAGGAATTTAAGCATCTTTACCCAGTTAACAAATATGGTAGAAATTTTCTTATCACCCTATGTGGAATTTTAAATAGACATTGACTTGATAATTTTTTTTTTTCTTAAGCACAGCCTTTAGAGTTCAGTTGTCTTTTAATTTCTATGTAAACTTATTGCCTTCATTCAATTAAAAGTTATAGGTTATCTAGTGTGGTCTTAAGACCGGCAAGTATGAAGTTAAACACAGTATAACTTCATACTCATTACAAAAGATTGTTCCAAATCAATAATTTGTCTAAATGTGAAGCATTTATAATTGGTCTGTTCACAAACCCTTGGGTGTCTTCACCCTTATTACTGGAAGGGGATACTGCATGTCTTGTCAAAATTTATTCTGTTACCATTTTATTTGTATGAAAATCCAGTTTTTGTCTTTAACCCTTTTACCCCCAAAGGACGTACTGGTACATTTCACAAAACTCGTCCCTTTACTCCCATGGACGTACCGGTACGTCCTTGCAAAAAAATGCTATTTAAATTTTTTATTGCATATTTTTGATAATTTTTTGAGAAACTTCAGGTATTTTCCGAGAATGAGACCAGCCTGACCTCTCTATGACAAAAATTAAGGCTGTTAGAGCAATTTAAAAAAAAAAATACTGCAAAAAGTGCTTGAAAAAAAATAACCTCATAGGGGTTAAGGGTTAGAAATTTCCAAATAGCCTGGGGGTAAAAGGGTTAAAAATCTTTTGATTTGAAGGTGCCATTATTTTATTGAAACTTACTGGAATTCATTTGCTATTTATTCTAAAACCAGGAACCCTCTTCATGAGAGAATGCCTTGATGAAGTCAGTGAGCTTCAGCACGGCGTTTCATTCCCAAGCTGAAACTTGGTGATGAGCAAGAGGGCTCTTGAACTTGGGGAAATTGCTCCCTCAGTTCGAATCTAAGTTTCTCTCTCATCTTTTTCTTTCAATATTAATTCCACCATCTCCTAATTTTATAAACTTTCATGTTGCTTTACCAACTCCACGAGAAAAATTTCCCTTATATATATATGTATTTATTGATTTTTCTTTTTCTTTTGGCTTGGATGTTTCTACATCCATTATAGCTGCTGGCACGGATGGTTATATATTTGCTATTGCTGCCCTGCTTTGACGAACTGGAGAAGGTGTAGTGGTTGGGAGGTATTTACATTCAAAGCTATATGTGAGAGTATTGGATGATCTCAGCCATCCCGAGGATGGTTTGGACCTTTTTGGCGGAACTATTCTCAAGTGTTGGGTCTTCGCAATCCAGGGGGATCGAACGCTTGAAGTAGGACTCTCGGCTTTTGGCCGGAAGCCCGTCATTACAGATATGGGGAGGATGATTCCATAATTTCTTGGTCTCAGTCCTAACAGGCGGGTTCAGCTTACACGTGTGCCTCTATATCTTTTGATGCTATCCTTCGGGTAGGGTATGGAGTGGACCATATGGGAAGTATAATCTCATTGTGCCGATAGTGGAGAGTGCACATTTCCTTTCTGACGTGTGATGGCCTAACATTCTCGAGCAGGTACATCAAACTAACCCTTTTCTCTCTCTCTCGTCTAATGGATTCTTTAATTAACGAACCCCCATCCCCTGGATACGCTGACTCTCCCCCGGTACTGTTGACGACCTCTTCTAATTCAATTAAGGAAAATTCTGTTGACGACCTAGGAACAAAAGACCCCTCTACTAATGTTTTAAAACCAATTAAGTCGGGTACTAAAGGGAAACTTTGAATCCTTCATGTTACCCAAATTTCAATCAATACTGATTATGATATGCTATATAAAGCATTTAGATGCTATGAAGTGGTGAAAGAAATTAGAATGAAACTTGAAAATGAAAAATGGCATTCATGGATAACTTATAATAATCTTGAAAAAGCATTCAATGCAATATGTAACATCAATGATATCAAAATTAATAACCTAAATGTCATGGGTGCCTTATTTGATAAGATACCAAACAGTTTGGATGTATATAGACCTGCTGACTGGTTTGACAAAGATATCGATATAACTATGCTCCCCCAGAGAAAGCCAAAACCAACAAGCCACTTGTTGCCGATCCTAAAAGGAGTAATGGGAATTATTTTAAAATTAACAAACTCAGAAAAAGGTAGGAACCATTGCACCAGGTGATATATCTCGCTTTGGGAAAAATAGCTTCCTAAATCCATGGAAAATCATACACGCAATCAGTAATACTGTCTAACCTTAAGACAAGCAGTGATGAGGATATTTTAGATGTCAAACCCCACCTAAATTTTACTTACGGAAGGGGAGTAGTCTTCAATAAAGAAATGTATGAATTTACAAAAGAGGAAATACTACTCATGTGCCCATTAACGGTGTGGAAAGTGCATAAGATTCCTGGGACGTCGATGATTATTCTTTACTTTCCAGGATGCTGATGTGCCTTTCCACATCAATATTGAAAATGAAAGAATTAAAGTTTGACCTTTTAAACAAAAGCCCTTACAATGTTTTAAATTTGGACATCCTTCTAAAGTTTGTAAAAATGAAAAAAATGTGTAGCATCTGTGCCAATCCTTATCATGGAGAGTGTACACTTGAACCCAGCTGTTTGAATTGCAATTCAAACCATAAATCCACTGACAGGAGCTGCAAGATTTATAAGTTTGAAGAAGCAGCCCTCAACAAATCCAGTGTAGAACACATAAGTGTAGGACATGCCAAAAGACTACTGAAAAAAACAAACAGCTATGCAAAGGCATTGAAATCAAGAGAAAATATACCACAGGAGACATCGAACCCACATAGTGCTGCCAGTAATTCCAAGAAAAGAAATACATCATCTAACGATAGTAAAGTTTTGCGTGACAAGGTAAGCGTATTGCCTTCCAAGGCTTTCTCACTGTGTATTAAAACTGCGGCACTGCCCACTTCTATGCAAACTTCATCCCCCCATTACCAGCAATAGTACTAACCTCTTTCAGGCCATGTCTTTGCCTGATTTGATGGAAGTTCCACCCGAAACCAAGTTACCAGGTGCACCTGTGGTAGGGAAGGTGCAAAAACCTGGTAGATCCTCACCACCTATAAATAGGAAAAGAGAGAGACCTCCATCTCTCTCTCCACCCTCCATTAGAAACGTTAAGGTTATGACATCGAATAAATTTGATGTTTTGTCTGTTGATGTTTCTAATGAACCAGAAGATAAACGGAATAAATCAGAAATTCAAGTTGAGGTCCACCATCCACCTCAACAAATAGATCAAAAGGATACAAAGAAAAACACAAACATAAAACCCAACATAACAAGACCACCTCTGAAGAAACCTACTGGTAATAATGTTACATTAAAAACTGCTAATGGGAAAACCTCATCCAAGATGTCTTCCAGAAATAATCCATAGTTTTCTCCTCCATTTTGCAATGGAACTGTCAGGGTTTAAGGGCCAAATATGAAGAACTTGAGCTCCTGGTTTACGAGCATTCCCCCATAATCGTATGTCTACAGGAGAGCAAGCTTGATGCTAATACCCCTTGTCCTCGCGAACATATCAGCTATAGGACACCTTATGATCACGGAGTAGGGAGCCATGGCGTAAGTCTCACGGAAGTTCGTCGAGGTGTTCCTTCCCCAAATACCTTTATCTGTCCGTACACCTCTGTAGGCAGTGGTTGTACAGATTGATATAGGGAGAAAATATACAATATGTTCGCTGTACTTGCCTCCAAATGATAACATATCGTATGATGATTTAGTAGAGGTGATTCAACAGGTCTCTCAACCTTTTCTTTTAGCAAACACCAGGGGCAATATTATATCATCAATTGTGGAAAACAAGGATGTCGGACTCCTTAATACAGGACAGCCCACACACTTCCATGTTCAGACAGGTTCCTTGTCATGCACCAATCATTGTAAACACCAACAATGGTCCACCTTTACAAAGATCTCCATGATGGAATCTTGATAAGGCAGACTGGGTTAAATTATCTGCGCTAAGTGAAATCTAAGGGAGAGCAGAACAGTTTCAAAGTATTGATGATGCCATAGACTCACTGAATGGAACTCTTCATACAGCAGGAATCAATTCGATTCCCAAAACCACAGGATTATTCAAAAGACGACCAGTCCCGTGGTGGTCCTCAGAATTAACAGCCTTGCACAAAGCCACCAGAAAATCCCTGACTAGATTGCGTAGACGCCGTACGAATGAAAATTTGATGTCATACAAAAAGTGTAGAGCACAGTTCCTTCGTGCCATGAAAGAAGCTAGACGCCAATCTTGGGTGGCTTTTGTTTCCTCCATTAATAGTAGAACACCACCATCTTCTGTATGGAGGAAAATGAAAAAAAATTGCAGGCAAATTTACCCCGAACCCACCACCAGTGTTGAAAGTGAATGGTCAGTTTGTGACTGAAGGAAATGGCTGACCATTTTTCAAATGTATTGTGCAAGAGTGTAGCAGCTCCTGGTCACCAGTACAGGAGCATTGAAGAAAAGAAAATTTTAAATTTTGCAACAGGAAGGGAAGAATCGTATAATTCTCCTTTTACTGAAAGAGAACTTTATCCGCACTCGCTACTTGCAACGATACAGCTCCTGGACCCGATGGAATTCCATATGCAATGGTTAAACATGTACATTTTAATACGAAGTTATTTATTTTAAGTATTATCAATAGAATATGGCATGATCATAGTTACCCAAGTGTTTGGGAACTAGCCATTATTTTAGCCTTTTTAAAACCCGGTAAGGACAAGTTTTTAGCAGCAAGCTATCGACCTATTGCATTGACTTCGTGTTTATGTAAAATCATGGAGAAGATGGTCAATGCAAGGCTGATATGGTACCTTGAAAAGAAGGGTATTTTATCACCGATTCAATGTGGATTCAGAAAAATACACTCGACCACTGATGTGTTAATAAGACTTGAGTCCTCTATTTGTGAAGCCTTTGCTTCCAAACAGCACCATGTGACAGTCTTTTTTTATCTTGAAAAGGCATATGATACCACATGGAGATATGGTATACTTAAAACAATTCATGAACTAGGATTAAAAGAACTACCACTATTTATTCAGGCATTTCTTTCACGTAGAGCATTTCAAGTGAGAGTTGGGGAAGCTCTATCACAGTAAATGCCAGGAGGAAGGAGTTCCTCAGGGGATTGTGCTGAGTGTAACCCTTTTTGCACTAGCAATTAATGGGATATCCTCAGTCATTCCCCGGGATGTTCTCGCAACATTATTTGTGGATGATCTCTCCATATCATTTGCTGGGGCCAGAATGGCAATGGTTGAGAGAAAAATCCAACTCTCTATTGATATAATTATCCATTGGGCCGATATGAATGGATTTAAGTTCTTGACAAGTAAAACTACCATTGTCCATTTTTGTCGTATCCGGGGAGTACATCCAGACCCGGATATATACATTAAAGGTCAACTGATACCATGTTTAAGTGAAGCTAAATTTTTAGGTTTGATATTTGATTGTAGGCTTACATGGGTTTCTCACTTGTAAGTGTTGAAAGCTAAATGTCTTGAGGCTCTGAATATCTTAAAAGTATTGTCCCATACATCATGGGGGGCAGACCGCAATACTATTTTAAAATTATACAAGGCCTTGATTTTTTCCAAAATTAGTTATGGATGTAAAATATATTCTTCAGCCACCCCAAGCTGGTTGAAAATATTAGATTCAATACATCATGCAGGTATTAGATGGTCTACTGGAGCTTTTAAAACCTAGCCTATCCCAAGTCTCCTTGTTGATGCTGGAGAGTTGCCTCTGGACCTTTACCGAATGTCTTCCATTATTCGGTATTGGTTTAGATTGCAAAGACTCCCTAACTCTCTAGCCTTTCAGACTGCAAGCCTTGTAAGACAAGCATCATACTTTGAGTTGCACCCAAAATCTCCTCAACCTTATGGCTTTTGGGTGAAACGATTATTAAATAGTCTGGATATAATTAGAAGTAAGGTACTTCCATTCAAGGTATCATCAATGCCTCCATGGAAGTTACCAGAGATATCTTTTTGTAAATATTTTGTAGGAGATAAGAAGAATATGTCAGATCTAGGAGCCAGGTCTTATTTTTATTGAACATGTTAAAGAACATAGAGGATAGACTTTTCTATAATACTGATGGCTCCAAATCTGATGCTGGCGTTGGATTTGGAGTACATAGTAATGGTTTTAATTGTAGAGGTGCACTTCCTCTGACCGCTTGCATATTTACTGCCGAACTGTATGGCATATTAACCGCTATTGAGAAAATAGCGTTGGAGAAGGAGGGTAATTTTACAATTTTTAGTGATGCAAGGAGTTTCCTTCAAGCTATAGAAGTTTTTAATTCTAATAACCCTCTAGTTTTAAAGATTTTAGAATGGCTTTTTATTATTGGACGGAGAGGTATAACAGTTCAATTTTGTTGGGTTCCAGCACATGTAGGTGTGTCCGGGAATGAGAAGGCAGATTCACTGGCTAAGGAGGCTGCATCCGAGTTGCTGCCAAGAAGGTATCCCATTCCCTGTAATGATTTCTTACCTGACACCAAGAAATTGGTTTGCAATAAATGGCAACAGCACTGGGATAGTCTAGATGGGAATAAAATGAGGGAAGTAACAAATATCATATCACCTTGGAGGTATGATATGATGCCCCGAAAATGGGAGACGTCTCTTTGTCGTCTCGGTATTGGTCACACTCGGTTGACACACGAGTTTCTGCTGAAGGGCCAACACCAACCGTATTGTGACGACTGTTTAGTACCTCTAACAGTAAGGCATTTGTTGACCGAATGCCCAAATTATAATAACCTAAGGAATATATATTTGTTTGAGACTCAAGGTGAAGGTGGCAGGTTCATCCTTGCCAAGATTCTAGGACATGATGTGTCCTGCTATGCAAGTGGCATTTTTAGATTTATTTCAGAAGCAGGTCTTCTGAAAACTATTTAACTTTTATAATGACATTAAACTTATATGGTTTTAATTGAATATTCTCTTATTTTTTCATATATATAAACTAAATGATATCGGCGTCAATGACCTTAGATGTCAGGGTACCTGAAAACTTTGAATCAATCAATCAATCCTAGATCAACTTCTAAGAGAAGCGGAAATGTCCCAGTTCCTACGAACATGGAATGTGGCTGTCTCGGCTGCATGTGGATAGAAGGGATGTCCTGAAACTTTCTCTGTTTTCAAAGGTGATTCCCCAGGTTCATCCTTTGGTGCCCATTAGATCTCATACTCCCTTGATTCCATTTGCTTATAATACAAGTTTTCTAGATCCTTTTGTTACGACATCTAAGAGTGAGTGACTTAGAGGAGTACCGTTTGGTCTTTATTCTTGACTCCACCTCAATTGAGGTTGATGTTAAGCCACCACTTCCTCTTGCTAAACGATATCCTGACCCTGGTTCGCCTGCGGAGTTGTTCTCGCATGATCAGACTTTCCCCCATTTCTGCACTAGAGTTGGGGAGACAGGGGAAAGACATTCTTCAATGGTGTAAGAATTGTCATCCAGAGATTGTAAACTTTAGAACGGCTTCCATATTACGCCTTGTATGCATTCTCATGGTTGGATCACTTGTACAAAAACAGCACAAAGAACTTGTGCAATCAGGCTAAAGCACTAGAATTCCTCTTGGTAAGGGTAGAAGAGAGACTAGCTATAAGCAGCTCTTCTAGGAGAAGGACACTCCAAAATCAAACCATTGTTCTCTAGTCTTGGGTAGTGCCATAGCCTCTGTACCATGGTCTTCCACTGTCTTGGGTTAGAGTTCTCTTGCTTGAGGGTACACTTGGGCACACTATCTAATTTCCCTTCCAGTTGTTTTGTTAAAGTTTATATAGTTTGTTTATTTTTTCCTTGTTTCCTTTCCTCACTGGGCTATTTTCCCTGTTGGAGCCCCTGGGCTTATAGCATCCTGCTTTTCCAACTAGGGTTGTAGCTTAGCAAGTAATAATAATAATATAGAGCCTAAGATACTTCAAATACTCATGTACATTATGGCCTAAATGGAAGAAGCATCCTTTCAACATGACTAATGGCAAAAAAGCAGTTTGTTCATGATCCCAGTATAATCCTTAAGGCTGTAAATCTGATAATAATTCATTTATCATCCAGAACATTCTAAAGTATGTCCTGTGCTTATTCGATAATAGGGCATACAACAGGAAGAACACCACCATGTCGTCTTGCTATAATAACATACACCTGGTAAGACAATGAAGACATCTTAATCCCATCTGCATACCACACATTGGATTTGTGTAAAAAAGCTAACCAGCTTCACCTTCCAAAAATTACTCTTTCATTTTCTTGACCATGTTATATGCTTTTATAAATTCTGTGGTGGAAATGTGGGAGGTTGGGCTGTGGCACCCTAGCAGTACCAGCTGAACTCGGTTGAGTCCCTGATTAGGCTGAAGGAACATAGAGAGTAGAGGTCCCCTTTTTGTTTTGTTTCATTGTTGGTGTCGGCTACCCCCCAAAATTGGGGGAAGTGCCTTGGTATATGGATGGATGGACAAATTCTGCAATAGCATGATTAGGTTTCTATGTTGCATCACATTGAAATCCATCCCATTTAGAAAAAAAGATACAGCATTTCATTTCATCTCAAGTGCCAAAATAGCCTGGCCTCAGGAAGGATGTCGCTATCTCAAAAAGGACGTTGTTACCTCGAAAAGGACGTCGGCAAACCAGTTTGGTGCCAAATAGCTGTCTCCAAACAGCTAAAGCCAAAAGAAGGCTCCATAGAAGTCCCATTCCGTAGTATATGACCCCAGATTCGAGACCTTCTCCATCCCATTGTCCGGCAGTGGACTAGAAACTGCGGCTGTTGTTGTTGTAGATTTTTACAGGTATTAACATTTCTTGTTTTAAGGATTGTAGTTTTAACCCTTTTACCCCCAAAGGACGTACTGGTACGTTTCACAAAAGCCATCCCTTTACCCTCATGGATGTACCGGTACGTCCTCGCAAAAAAATGCTATAAAAATTTTTTTTTTCATATTTTTGATAATTTTTTTAAAAACTTCAGGCATTTTCCAAGAGATTGAGACCAACCTGACCTCTCTATGACAAAAATTAAGGCTGTTAGAGCAATTTAAAAAAAATATACTGCAAAATGTGCTGGGAAAAAAATAACCCCCTGGGGGTCAAGGGTTGGGAATTTCCAAATAGCCTTGGGGGTAAAAGGGTTAATATCCTTGTCTGAAAGTCCCGGTACTGATAAAGTAACGGGTAAGTTTTTTCTGTTGGACTATCGTCGGTAGGATTAATAAATGGTGTGGGTTTTTACATCCTGCCATACTGCTTTCAAGTTACATATCAGAGCTCCATTCTTTTATCTTTAAAGAGGTATCATCCATCTTCTTCCTAAACGAGGGATGGTGGAATCTATGCAAACCCATAATCATCATACAGGTAAATTATTCAAAACTGACATCTCCCATTTAAAGGTTTTTTCATTTGGCCAATACATGTCTCTGTGTAAAAGACAGGTTCTATCAGTCATTTCATCCCTACGAAAGACAAATAGGAGCTTCCTGGAATCACTGTTTTGCTCCCATATGGGACCAGGGGGTTGGACACTTCCAGGAAAGAAGAACCAACCAGTTCAGTTCTAGGGGGACTGCCAACCCACCAACCAGCGAGAGTCCCTATTGACAGAAATTATTCATAGTTATACAAACCTAAGTCTTATAACCTAACTTCCCTCCCCAGTCCTGGACCGAAAGGTCATAAGTAAAGCTTTCAGACTGGTGAGAGAGCTTGGCTTCTTATCCGCGCCCTATCAATAGTTTAAGCACTCGTTAAATCATTCTCACAACAGTATATCGTGGGCTGAAACTCTTTACGAGGGAAAGTATGGAGAAAATTTATACATTATCATTAATCATATAATGCTACTACATTCCGGTAGACCCTGCTGCTTCCTCCGGTGCCTTGGATGACTGCGAAGGTAGCAGCAGTAGGGGAATCAGTGTTATGAAGCTTCATCTGTGGTGGATAACGGGGGAGGGTGGGCTGTGGCACCCCTGGCAGTACCAGCCGAACTATGTTGAGTCCCTTGTCAGGCTAGGAGGAACATAGGAGGAGAGGTCCCCTTTTCTGTTTCATTTGTTTGATGTCAGCTACCCCCTAAAATTGGGGGAAGGGCCTTTGTATATGTATGTATGTACATTCAGTCACTCAGTCCTATAGGACTGAAATCAGTGGTTCCCCAACTTTTTCAGGGTGGTGTCCCCCTGGTTTCCAGATGACCTCCTGAAGACCCCTTCCCCCTTGATACACTTTGAACCACGCAACAGAGTAATGCATTTTATAATTCTAATGACAATTGTATTCTGTAAACGTACATGTTTTGACATAAGACTATGCAAAAACAAAGGAAAAAGTAAACTAGTTATTTCTTAAAGGCTCTTATTGCGACTATCGCGCCCAGACGCAACTTTTGCCTCACCGCTCACAATGTCAATCCACTGCCCACTTTGGGAAAAACCAATTTAGATTCTCGTAAGGCTTTCCACTATTACACAGTATTGTAGAAGTTTTATTCCAGCTTTGGAATATTCCTAATCAGGTAGTTGAATTGGTGGAACTTTTAAAAGTTCAAACTTGCAGCAAATGTTTTTATGTTGAATAGGCTGACTTGAGTTTTTTTTTTATAGTTTATATAAGAAAGATCTATTTTAATGCTGTTCCTGTTTTTAATACTATATTTTATTTCAATTGTTCATTACTTTTTTTTTAGTTGATTTATCTCCTTATTTCTTTTCGTTACTGGGGTATTTTTCCATGTTTGAGCCCTTGGGCTTATAGCATCTTGCTTTTCCAACTAGGGTTGTATCATGGTCTTCCACTGTCTTGGGTTAAGAGTTCTCTTGCTTGAGGGTACACTCAGGCATACTATTCCATCTCATTTCACTTCCACTTGTTTTGTTAAAGTTTTTATAGTTTATATAGGAGATATTTATTTTAATGTTACTGTTCTTAATTATTTTATATTTCCTTTTTTCCTTTCCTCAACTGGGCTATTTTCCCAGTTAGAGCCCCCTGGCTTATAGCATCCTGCTTTTCCAACTCGGGTTGTAGCTTAGCAGGTAATAATAATAATAATAATAATAATAATAATAATAATGATAATCCCTAAGGGAGGCCTAACCTAACATCTTTAGTTAGGATGTTTAACAGGAATCATGACTTTCACTTCTCTTCAGGACCAAAGTACATTGACATTTCCTGGGTCAGTAAAGCAGTCAGATTGGTCATGCAGGGATTTCCACTCCACTTAGGATAAGTCTCCTTTAACGGGCATGTTCTTTCTATGTGGTTTCTCTTCCTCTTGTTTTTATGAAGTTGTTATAGTTTATATAAGGTAAATCTAATTTAATGTTGTTAATTATCTTGAAACTTTATTTTGATTATTATTACTTCTCTTGGAGTTCATGTCCTTTTTCCTTTCTGTACTGGGTTATTTTTCCCTGTTGGATCCCTTGGGCTTATAGCATCATGCTTTTCCAACTAGGGTTGTAGCTTGGCTAGTAATAATAATAATAATAACTTCTTTTATTCTTTTGGCATAATATATCCTAAAATGTTTTATTTTGATTGATATTTCTTCTCTTGGAGCTCATTTCCTTTTTCCTTTCTGTACTGGGCTGTTTTCCCCTGTTGGAGCCCTTGGGCTTATAACATCATGCTTTTCCAACTAGGGTTGTAGCTTGGCTAGTAATAATAATAACTTCTTTTATTCTTTTGGCATTATATATCCTAAAATGTTTTATTTTGATTGATATTTCTTCTCTTGGAGTTCATTTCCTTTCCCTTTCTGTACTGGGCTATTTTTCCCTGTTGGAGCCCTTGGGCTTATAGCATCATGCTTTTCCAACTAGGGTTGTAGCTTGGCTAGTAATAATAATAATTTTTTTTATTCTTTTGACATTATATATTGCATAAACGTATGTGGAAACTTCAATGATTTTTATACATGCATACATCTACCAAGGCACTTCCCCCAATTTTGGGGGGTAGCTGACATCAACAAATGAAACAAAACAAAAAGGGGACCTCTACTCTCTACGTTCCTCCCAGCCTTATGTATTTATTCCACTCTTTAACCCTTTTACCCCCAAAGGACGTACTGGTACGTTTCACAAAAGCCATCCCTTTACCCCCATGGACGTACCGGTACGTCCTTGCAAAAAAATGCTATAAAAATTGTTTTTTTCATATTTTTGATAAATCTTTGAGAAAATTCAGCCATTTTCCAAGAGAATGAGACCAACCTGACCTCTTTAAGACAAAAATTAAGGCTATTAGAGCAATTTAAAAAAAAGTATACTGCAAAATGTGATGGGAAAAAAATAACCCCCTGGGGGTTAAGGGTTGGAAATTTCCAAATAGCCTGGGGGTAAAAGGGTTAACGGCCATTTCCAGCCGTGCCAAAGACATACTCCTATTAAAGGTCTGGGGTTTGCATGTTAAATAGATACAAATTGGTGAGAAGGTCCTTAAATCATAAACATATGTAGCTACAAACAAATCCAAATGAAATTAGAAATCTCGGATAGTGTTATCATATGTTCAGACACTTAAATAAGATAAAGAAATATAGTAATAAAGCAGTCTTTTATAGTTTGATACAGTAAGCAAAATGACCTTTGCAATAAAAGGATATTATTTCATATGAAAAGGGACTGTTCGTTGAGTTTCGTAGCAGGAAATTGCAGGCATGTAAGTCAGGTTAGGCCTTCCCTAGGCCAAAATTTAATAAAATTTAACTTGGTTTCCTTGAACCAATTATTATGTAAGCTGAGGATCTTATGTAATTACTTTTATTTGTAGTACATCATTGTCTAATTATACTTCATTTACAATCAGAAGTATAATTTGTTGACCTGATATGGTATTAATTATTGGGGTGTTACAGTAACTCCCTGTATATATGGTATTTACTTAAAATTGTCTTATAATAATTCTCTCTCTCTTGTTGCAAGGACCATGGACCGGCTGGTATTGTTGAACCACTGGTACACGAGGTGTTAGAATCCTTCACTGTGTCTGCAGCATACCACTCTAGTGTCAGTCTCCCCGGATGAATTTTCAGCCAGTTTGGACGGGAACTTCCTTCCCCCCCAAGGATGAGTCTCCTGTATAACTCTTAATGGTTTGTATAATAATTCTCTTGCATCTTTGTTTTATTAATTTACTCTCACTTGTATCAACAAGGATTCTCTTTAACTCTCATAGCTTTACCTTTGGAATGAAAAAAAGAATTATAGATGAAAATGATCCCATCTAGAAAGAGATACAGCATTTCATATGGTCTCGAAGTGCCAAAATAGCCTGGCCGCAGGAAGGATGTCGCTACCTCGAAAAGGACGTCGTTAAACCAGTTCGGTGCCAAATAGCTGTTTCCAAACAGCTAAAGCCGAAAGGCGGCGTCAAAGAAGTCCTATTCCGTAGCATATGACCCCAGGTTCGAGGTCTTCTCCATCCCATTGTCTTGCAGTGGACTAGAAACAGCTACATTTGTTGTTATTGTTGTAGATTTATACAGGTATTAACATTTGTTGTTCTAAGGATTGTAGTTTTAACCCTTTTACCACCAAAGGACGTAGTGGTACGTTTCACAAAAGCCATCCCTTTACCCCCATGGACGTACCGGTACGTCCTTGCAAAAAAATTCTATAAAAATTTTTTTTCATATTTTTTATAATTTTTTGAAAAAATTCAGGCATTTTCCAAGAGAATGAGACCAACCTGACCTCTCTATGACAAAAATTAAGGCTATTAGAGCAATTTAAAAAAAATATACTGCAAAATGTGCTGGGAAAAAAATAACCCCCTGGGGGTTAAGGGTTGGAAATTTCCAAATAGCCTGGGGGTTAAAGGGTTAATCATCATACAGGTAAATTATTCAAAACTGACATCTCCCATTTAAAGGTTTTTCCATTTGGCCGATACATGTCTCTGTGTACAAGACAGGTTCTATCAGTCTTTTCATCCCTACGAAAGACAAATACGAGCTTCCTGGAATCACTGTTTTGCTCCCATATGGGACCAAGGGGTTGGACACTTGCAGGGAAGAAGAAGAACCAACCAATTCAGTTCTAGGGGACTAACAACCCACCAAGCAGTGAGTCTCCATATTGACAGAAATTATTCATAGCTATACAAACCCGACTATAACCTAACTCCCCCACCCCCCCAGTCCTGGACCGAAAGGTCAGAAGTAAAGCTTTCAGACTGTTGAGAGGGCTTGGCTTCTTATCCACACCCTATCAATAGTTTAAGCACTCGTTAAACCATTCTCACAACAGTCTCTATCGTGGGCTGAAACTCTTTACTAGGGGAAGTATGGAGAAAATTTATACATTCTCATTAATCATATGATGCTACTACATTCCGGTAGGCCCTGCTGCTTCCTCCAGTGCCTTGGATGACCGCGAAGGTAGCAGCAGTAGGGGAATCGGTGTTATGAAGCTTCATCTGTGGTGGATAACGGGGGAGGGTGGGTTGTGGCACCCGTAGCAGTACCAGCCGAACTCTCTTGAGTCCCTTGTCAGGCTGGGAGGAACGTAGAGAGGAGAGGTCCCCTTTTCTGCTTCATTTGTTTGATGTCAGCTACCCCCCAAAATTGGGGGAAGGGCCTTTGTATATGTATGTATGTACATTCAGTCACTCAGTCCTATAGGACCGAAATCAGTGGTTCCCAAACTTTTTCATGGTGGTGTCCTGGTTTGCAGATGAACTCCTAAAGACCCCTCCCCCTTGATACACTTTGAACCACGTAACAGAGCAATGCATTTTATAATTCTAATGACAATTGTATTCTGTAAACGTACATGTTTTGACATAAGATTATGCAAAAACAAAGGAAAAACGTAAACAGGTTATTTCTTGAATGTTTTTATTGCGACCCTATCAATCTCAGACACAGCTTATGTCTTACCGCCCACAATGTCAATCCACTGCCCACTTTGGGAAAAACCAATTTAGATTCTCATAAGGCTATCCACTATTACACAGTATTCTAGAAGTTTTATTCCAGCTTTGGAATGATATTCCTAATCAGGTAGTTGAATTGGTGGAACTTTTAAAAGTTAAAACTTGCAGCATTTTTATGTTGAACAAGCTGACAAGTTTCCTTTTATAGTTTATATAAGAAAGATCTATTTTAATGCTGTTACTGTTTTTAATACGGTATATTTTATTTAAATTGTTCCTTAATTTTTTTAGTTGATTTATCTCCTTATTTCTTTTTCTTTCTGGGGTATTTTTCCATGTTTGAGCCCTTGGGCTTATAGTATCTTGCTTTTCCAACTAGGGTTGTATCATGGTCTTCCACTGTCTTGGGTTAAGAGTTCTCTTGCTTGAGGGTACACTCAGGCATACTATTCTATCTCATTTCACTTCCACTTGTTAAAGTTTTTATAGTTTATATAGGAGATATTTATTTCAATGTTACTGTTCTTAATTATTTTATATTTCCTTTTTTCCTTTTCTCACTGGGCTATTTTCCCAGTTAGAGACCCCTGGCTTATAGCATCCTACTTTTCCAACTAGGGTTGTAGCTTAGCAGGTAATAATAATAATAATAATAATAATAATGATAATCCCTAAGGGAGGCTTAGCCTAACATCTTTAGTTAGGATGTTGAACAGGAATCATGACTTTCACTTCTCTTCAGGACCAAAGTACATTGACATATCCTGGGTCAGTAAAGCAGTCAGATTGGTCATGCAGGGATTTCCACTCGACTTAGGATATGTCTCCTTTTACAGTCATGCTCTTTCTATATGGTTTCTCTTCCTCTTGTTTAGTTGTTATAGTTTATATAAGGTAGATCTAATTTAATGTTGTTAATTATCTTGAAACTTTATTTTGATTGTTATTTCTTCTCTTGGAGTTCATTTCCTTTTTCCTTTCTGTACTGGGCTATTTTTCCCTGTTGGAGCCCTTGGGGTTATAGCATCATGCTTTTCCAACTAGGGTTGTAGCTTGGCTAGTAATAATAATAATTTTTTTTATTCTTTTAGCATTATATATTGCATAAACGTATGTGGAAACTTCAATGATTTTCATACATACATCTACCAAGGCACTTCCCCCAATTTGGGGGGGTAGCCGACATCAACAAATGAAACAAAAACAAAAAAGGGGACCTCTACTCTCTATGTTCCTCCCAGCCTTATGTATTTATTCCACTCTTTAACCCTTTTACCCCCAAAGGACGTACTGGTACGTTTCACAAAAGCCATCCCTTTACCCCCATGGACGTACCGGTACGTCCTTGCAAAAACATGCTATAAGAATTTTTTTTTTCATATTTTTTATAATTCTTTGAGAAATTCAGGCATTTTCCAAGAGAATGAGACCAACCTGACCTCTCTAAGACAAAAATTAAGCCTGTTAGAGCAATTTAAAAAAAGTATACTGCAAAATGTGATGGGATAAAAATAACCCCTTGGGGGTTAAGGGTTGGAAATTTCCAAATAGCCCAGGGGTAAAAGGGTTAAGTCCCAGGTTAAAGGTCAAAGTGAAGGTAGTTCTACCTATCAGGTGGGCAGGTGACCTGACAGCCTGGCGTTTTGACCTCGTTGAACGCTTAACGGCCATTTCCAGCTGTGCCAAGGTCATACTCTTATTGAAGGTCTCCGGTTTGTATGGTTAAAATATTTCCTATGAAACTTTACTATTTTTTTGAGTTTTGTAACTGGAAATTTTAGGCCTGTAAGTCAGGTTAAGCCGACCCTAGACCAAAATTTAACAAAATTCAACTTGCAAACAATTCGACCTAAACAGTTTTTTAGAACCAATTAGATTTGTAAGTTGAGGACCTGAAATTCCTTTTATTAGTTGCATTGTTTAATTAACCTTAGTTTGCAGTCATTATGCATTTGTTCACCTGATATGGTATGTGTTAGTGGGACGTTAAAGTAACTCCCTTTATATTTGGTATTTATAAGATGTCTTAAAATAAAACTCTCGTAGCCTTACCTTTGGAATGGAAAATAGAATTATTGATGAAATTGAAAAAATTCTCTCTCTCTCTTTCTCTTTCTTTCTCTTTCTCTCTCTCTCTCTCTCTCTCTCTCTCTCTCTCTCTCTCTCTCTCTCTCTCTCTCTCTCTCTCTCTTTCTCTCTCTCTCTTTCTCTCTCTCTCTCTCTCTCTTTCTCTCTTCTCTCTCTTTCTCTCTTTCTCTTTCTCTCTTTCTCTTTCTCTTTTTCTTTCTCTTTCTCTCTTTTTCTTTCTTTTTCTTTCTCTTTTTCTTTCTCTCTTTCTCTTTTTCTTTCTCTCTCTCTTTCTCTCTTTCTCTCTTTCTCTCTCTCTTTCTCTCTCTCTCTCTCTCTCACGGTGCAGGATCCCTTAAGGTATCACAGAACAGAGGCCGTCCCGGGACAGATGCCAGCCAGTTGGTTTTTGTCTTCCACCCACCTAGAGGTGAGCCTCCACAGCAAAGAGTTCCAGTTTTGTGTTGCTAGAAATAATTCAAATTACTTCCAATTTTGTCATTTGAGCTTTAAATGTACACACCCTTTAGCATCCTCTATCTTATCCCTTTAACCCCCAGGCTATTTGGAAATTTCCAACCCTTAACCCCCAGGGGGTTATTTTTTTCCCAGCACATTTTGCAGTATATTTTTTTTAAATTGCTCTAACAGTCTTAATTTTTGTCATAGAGAGGTCAGGTTGATTTCATTCTCTTGGAAAATGCCTGAATTTTTTCAAAAAATTATCAAAAACATGAAAAAAAAAAATTTCATGGCATTTTTTTGCAAAGACGTACCGGTACTTCCATGGGGGTAAAGGGATGGCTTTTGTGAAACGTACCAGTACGTCCTTTTGGGGGTAAAGGGGATAACAGCAGAGCTGTATGGTATCCTGACTGTTCTTGTAAAAAGTAGCATTAATGAAAGGGAAATTTTACCATTTTTAGTGATGCAAGTAGTGTGTTGCAGGCATTGACAGTTTTTAATCTTATGAACCCTTTAGTTTTAAACTTTTTAGAGTGGCTATATATTTGTCGTTCTGCAGGCAAGGAAGTTTTAAGTTTTACTGAAAAAAGTAGCATTAATGAGAGGGAAATTTTACCATTTTTAGTGATGCAAGTAGTGTGTTGCAGGCATTGACAGGTTTTCAATCCTATGAAGCCTTTAGTTTTAAACTTTTTAGAGTGGCTGTATATTTGTCGTTCTGCAGGCAAGGAAGTTTTAAGTTTTACTGGGTTCCAGGTCATGTGGGTGTGTCCGGAAATGAAGAAGTGGACGATTTAGCAGAAGAGGCATCAGAAAAACTACTTCCTAGAAGATATCTACTTCATTTACCAGCTCCTGTATCCCACAGAAAGAAGCGGTTTTACATACGTCATGGAAGAAAATGTCCTTATATAGGTATATTTTATTTTAGTCAGTTGTTGAATCAGTAGAACTTCAAAAGTTCAAAGTTGGAGCAAATGCCTTTTTGTTGACCAGGCGGACATGAGTCTTTTTATAGTTTATATATGACATATTTGTTTTTGACGTTGTTAATAGTTTATATATGACATATCTCTTTTGACATTACTTTTTCTAGAATGATTTATTGTTAATTTGTTCTCTTCAGTTATTTATTTCCTTATTTTCTTTCCTCACTGGGCTATTTTTCCCTATTGGAGCCCCTGGGCTTATAGCATCTTGCTTTTCTAATTGGGGTTGTAGCTTGGATAGTAATAATAATAATAATAATTCTTATATAAGATTATTTTTTCAGTGCCTAAATTTCTCATTATGTTTTCAGCTGGCCTCGACTGATATTTTGTTCGTGTAACTTTCCTGAACCCAACACTATAGGTTGAATTTTATATTTTCAGATGTTAAATATACTATAGAAACAGCAATGGCTTAGAGAAATTAAGAAGCCATCGGGAACTGGTTCGCTGTTGTGATGTCATTCTTCGTGTAGCAGGACTTCAGTTTGAAGCCCACCGATGTGTTTTAGCAGCCTGCTCTCCATATTTTGACTCAATTTTCAAAGGTACAGGAGTCTCTCTCTCTCTCTCTCTCCTCTCTCTCCTCGCTCTCTCTCTCTCTCTCTCTCTCTCTCTCTCATTCTCATTATAGTTGCATGTAAATTATTTTCATTAACAAATGGTTATCCAACATTCACTGCATTTATATATCTCTCCTCTCTCTCTCTCTCTCTCTCATTATAGTTGCATGTAAATTATTTCTCTCCTCTCTCTCTCTCTCTCCTCTCTCTCCTCTCTCTCTCTCTCTCTCTCCTCTCTCTCTCTCTCTCTCTCTCTCTCTCTCTCTCCTCTCCTCTCTCTCCTCTCTCTCTCTCATATATATTATAGTTGCATGTAAATTATTTTCATTAACAAATGGTTATCCAACATTCACTGCATTTCTCTCTCTCTCTCTCTCTCTCTCCTCTCTCTCTCTCTCTCTCTCTCTCTCTCTCTCTCTCTCTCTCTCTCTCTCTCTCTCTCTCTCTCTCTCTCTCCTAAATCTATCTTGTATTTCATAACCATGGCCTGCATACTATCTTTTATTGACAGGAAATTAGAGCATGCTTGTTAACTATTATATTTATGAAGTATTTTGATTTTCATAATTGTAGAGTATTCTATAGCAGAGTAGTAAGACCAGTGTTAATGTATGCATTGGAAATGTGTGCTCTAGACTAAGATGAAAATAGCAATCAAAAGCTTGAGAGTAAGAGATGAGAATGCAGAGGTGGATAATGGAAATATCACTGCTTGATAGATTGTAAAATGATGAAGTAAAAATGACAGGTGATCAGCGTGTCCCAACTGAGAAGTAGATACGTGTTGTGGATGGATGGTGGGGAGTGAGGAGGTCTTGGGGAGGAACCTGTTAGGGGGAGGAGATCGAGCGGGAGGTAGAAAATTAGACGGCGAGAGGTAAGGTTGAGGGTGATATGGAAAGAAAAGGTTTGGTGGAAAAGGCCTTTGGTAGAAGGCATTGGAGAGGTCGTATCGGGCAACCAACCCCTCAATGTCGGGATAGTAGTGGAAAAGAAAAAGAATATCTAAGAGTAGAAGTGTGTATCCAGGTAGGAGAAACTACTGTACTAGAAAATATTTCAATCCAGTGATTTCTTGAGGCTACCGAATGCAGGTTGCAGTACAATCCTCTCTTGCATCTTTGAACTTTGATGTTTTTGTGCCCAGCTGTTCCCCTTTTTTAACTTACTATTCCTATGGTGTCCACCTTACATTTTAAGTAAATTCTTAATACCCTAGAGACGTGATTGCTTGGTTTTTCGAAGACTGTGTCAAGGAACTCATTTCCGTTTCATTTTTAGAATCTTCAATATCACCAAAATTTTATATGGTACCTTTTAAGGTAATTTATGTGAACCTTAAAATTAGACATCTTTGTACCCAGCTGTTTGCTTTTTTAGCTTGATATTTCTCTGGCGTCCACCTTTCCTTAAAAATAAATCTCTCGATAGCATGAAGATATGATTGTTTGGTCTTTTGAAGACTTATGTCAAGGAAGTTCGGTTAGGTTAGGTTTACCATTCATGATGTGTAAGTTCTTCAATATCACCAGAACTTTTTCATCGTAACTTTTCTGTGGTAATTAATGTGTACATCAACTTTATAATACAGCGATCTAACTATCTTCTTATATCTTTCAGGTATGCTTGCTCCTGAAAACTAGTTCGCCCTCATCCCTCTGCCTTGGACTAAATCTGCACTTGATCATCATACAGGTAAATTATTCAAAACTGACATCTCCCATTTAAAGGTTTTTTCATTTGGCCAATACATGTCTCTGTGTAAAAGACAGGTTCTATCAGTCTTTTCATCCCTACGAAAGACAAATAGGAACTTCCTGGAATCACTGTTTTGCTCCCATATGGGACCAGGGTGTTGGATACTTCCAGGGAAGAAGAACCAACCAGTTCAGTTCTAGGGGGACTGCCAATCCACCAAGCAGTGAGTCTCCCTATTTACAGAAATTATTCATAGCTATACAAACCCAAGTCTTATAACCTAACTTCCCTCCCCAGTCCTGGACCGAAAGGTCATAAGTAAAGCTTTCTGACTGGGGAGAGGGCCTGGCTTCATATCCGCACCCTCCATCAATAGTTTAAGCACTCGTTAAACCATTCTCAACAGTCTCTATCGTTGGCTGAAACTCTTTACGAGGGGAAGTATGTTGAAAATTTATACATTCTCATTAATCATATAATGCTACTACATTCCGGTAGGCCCTGCTGCTTCCTCCGGTGCCTTGGATGACCGCAAAGGTACAGCAGTAGGGGAATCGGTGTCATGAAGCTTCATCTGTGGTGGATAACGGGGGAGGGTGGGCTGTGGCACCCCTAGCAGTACCAGCCGAACTCTGTTGAGTCCCTTGTCAAGCTGGGAGGACCGTAGAAGGAGAGGTCCCCTTTTCTGTTTCATTTGTTTGATGTCTGCTACCCCCCAAAATTGGGGGAAGGGCCTTTGTATATGTATGTATGTACATTCAGTCACTTAGTCGTATAGGACTGAAATCAGTGGTTCCAAACTTTTTCAGGGTGGTGTCCCCCTGGTTTGCAGATGAACTCCTAGAGACCCCTTCCCCTTGATACACTTTGAACTACGTAACAGAGCAATGCATTCGCTTATAATTCTAATGACAATTGTATTCTGTAAACGTACATGTTTTGACATAAGATTATGCAAAAACAAAGGAAAAAGTAAACAAGTTATTTCTTAAAGGCTCTTATTGCGACTATCGCGCCCAGACACAACTTTTGCCTCACCACTCACAATGTCAATCTACTGCCCACTTTGGGAAAAACCAATTTAGATTCTCATATGGCTTTCCACTATTACACAGTATTCTAGAAGTTTTATTCCAGCTTTGGAATGATATTCCTAATCAGGTAGTTGAATTGGTGGAACTTTTAAAAGTTCAAACTTGCAGTGTTTTTATGTTGAACAGGCTGACTTGAGTTTCTTTTTATAGTTTATATAAGAAAGATCTATTTTAATGCTGTTACTGTTTTTAATACGGTATATTTTATTTCAATTGTTCCTTACTTATTGTAGTTGATTTATCTCCTTATTTCTTTTCCTTACTGGGGTATTTTTCCATGTTTGAGCCCTTGGGCTTATAGCATCTTGCTTTTCCAACTAGGGTCATATCATGGTCTTCCACTGTCTTGAGTTAAGAGTTCTCTTGCTTGAGGTACACTCAGGCATACTATTCTATCTCATTTCACTTCCACTTGTTAAAGTTTTTAAAGTATATATAGGAAATATTTATTTTAATGTTACTGTTCTTGAAATATTCTATATTTCCTTGTTTCCTTTCCTCACTGGGCTATTTTCCCAGTTAGAGCCCCCTTGCTTATAGCATCCTGCCTTTCCAACTAGGGTTGTAGCTTAGCAGGTAATATTGATAATAATAATAATGATAATCCCTAAGGGAGGCCTAGCCTAACATCTTTAGTTAGGATGTTGAACAGGAATCATGACTTTACCTTCTCTTCAGGACCAAAGTACATTGACATTTCTGGGTCAGTAAAGCAGTCAGATTGGTCATGCAGGGATTTCCACTCAACTTAGGATAAGTCTCCTTTAACGGGCATGTTCTTTCTATGTGGTTTCTCTTCCTTTTGTTTTTTTATGAAGTTGTTATAGTTTATATAAGGTAGATCTAATTTAATGTTAATTATCCTAAAATGTTGTATTTTGATTGATATTTCTTCTCTTGGAGTTCATTTCCTTTTCCCTTTCTGTACTGGGCTATTTTTCCCTGTTGGAGCCCTTGGGCTTATTGCATCATGCTTTTCCAACTAGGGTTGTAGCTTGGCTAGTAATAATAATAATAATAACTTCTTTTATTCTTTTGGCATTATATATCCTAAAAGTTTTTATTTTGATTGATATTTCTTCTCTTGGAGTTCATTTCCTTTTTCCTTTCTGTACTGGGCTATTTTTCCCTGTTGGAGCCCTTGGGCTTATAGCATCATGCTTTTCCAACGGGTTGTAGCTTGGCTAGTAATAATAATAATGATAACTTCTTTTATCCTTTTGGCATTATATATTGCATGAACTTATGTGGAAACTTCAATGATTTTTATACATGCATCTACCAAGGCACTTCCCCCAATATTGGCGGGTAGCCGACATCAACAAATGAAACAAAACAAAAAGGGGACCTCTACTCTGTACGTTCCTCCCAGCCTTATGTATTTATTCCACTCTTTAAGTCCCAGGTCAAAGGTCAAAGTGAAGGTAGTGCTACCTATCAGGTGGGCAGGGGCCCTGACACCCTGGTGTGTTTACCTCATTGAACGCTTAACAGCCATTTCCAGCTGTGCCAAAGACATACTCCTATTAAAGGTCTCCGGTTTGCATGGTTAAATAAATACAAATTGGTGAGAAGGTCCTTAACTATAGACATTTGTAGGTACAAACACACATCCAAGTGAAATTAGAAATCTCAGGTAGTGTATCAAATGTTCATATATTGTAATAAGTTAAAGAAACATAAGGACGTAGCTCCCATCGTTTCCAACACTCAAGCCTGAGGAAGGGAGATAGCACTCCCAAAATGCATAGCTTGTTCACTGTATTTTTTACCTGATTTGTAAAGTTTACATTTACCTTGATTCGCCAATTCCTGAATTAGACTACCCACCGTGAAGGATGACTTTTTCTCAGTAGTGGCTGTAGGCAGTAATCCTGAAAAGACGATAATAAGAGCCATCGAGAAGACGGAGTATATAAGATCAGTGCAACTGAGGCAGCCGTTATTTTCAACAAAACTTGCCTGAAAGAGGGTCTACTACCGAAATATAAAGAAATTTGGTAATAAAACAATGTTGAAAATTTAATACAGTAAGTGAAAGGACATTTGCCTGTAACCTGATACTATTTCATATAAAACGGGACTATTTGTTTACTTTGGTAGCAGGAAATTGTAGGAATGTAAGTCAGGTTAGGCCTCCCCTAAGCCCAAAATTTTATAAAATTCAACTTACAGTTTCTTTGAACCAATTAAATATGTAAGTTAAGGGTCTTCTGTAATTGCTTTTATTTGTAGTACAGCATTTTCTAATTATACTTCGTTTACAATCATTATGCATTTGTTGACCTGATATGGTATTTATTATTGGGGTGTTACAGTAACTCCCTGTATATTTGGTATTTATTTAAAATTGTCTTATAATAATTCTCTCTTGTTGCAAGGACCATGGACCGGCTGGTATTGTTAAACCGGTGGTACACGAGGTTTTGGGATCCTTTTTGGGACCACTTTAGTGTCGGTCTCCCCGGATAAATTTTCAGCGTTTGAACGGGAACTTCCTTCCCCCCAAGGATGAGTCTCCTATATAAAGCTTGAAGGTTCGTATAACACTTCTCTTGCATCTTTGTTTTATCAATTTACACTCACTTTTATCAATAAAGATTCTCTTTAACTCATAGCTTTACCTTTGGAATGAAAAAAAGAATTATAGATGAAAATTATCTCATTTAGAAAAAGAGATACAGCATTTCATATGATCTCGAAGTGCCAAAATAGCCAGGCCTTAGGAAGGATGTCGCTATCTCAAAAAGGACGTCGGTAAACCAGTTTGGTTCCAAATAGCTGTCTCCAAACAGCTAAAGCCAAAAGGCGACTCCAAAGAAGTCTCATTCCGTAGTATATAACCCCAGGTTCGAGACCTTCTCCATCCCATGTCTTGCAGTGGACTAGAAACAGCGGCTGTTGTTGTTGTAGATTTATACAGGTGTTAACATTTGTTGTTTTAAGGATTGTAGTTTTAATCCTTTTACCCCCAAAGGACGTACTGGTACGTTTCACAAAAGCCATCCCTTTACCCCCATGGACGTACCGGTACGTCCTCCGCAAAAAAATGCTATAAAAATTTTTTTTTTTCATATTTTTTATAATTTTTTGAAAAACTTCAGGCATTTTCCAAGAGAATGAGACCAACCTGACCTCTCTATGACAAAAATTAAGGCTGTTAGAGCAATTTAAAAAAAATATACTGCAAAATGTGCTGGGAAAAAAATAACCCCTGGGGGGTAAAGGGTTGGACAGTTCCAAATAGCCTGGGGGTAAAAGGGTTAACCTAACTCCCCCCCTCCAGTCGTGGACCGAAAGGTCAAAAGTAAAGCTTTCAGACTGGTGAGAGGGCCTGGCTTCTTATCCGCACCCTATCAATAGTTTAAGCACTCGTTAAACCATTCTCACAACAGTCTCTATCGTGGGCTGAAACTTTACGAGGGGAAGTATGGAGAAAATTTATACATTCTCATTAATCATATGATGCTACTACATTCCGGTAGGCCCTGCTGCTTCCTCTGGTGCCTTGGATGACCGCGAAGGTAGCAGCAGTAGGGGAATCCGTGTTATGAAGCTTCATCTGTGGTGGATAACGGGGAAGGGTGGGCTGTGGCACCCCTAGCAGTACCAGCCGAACTCTCTAGTCCCTTGTCAGGCTGGGAGGAACGTAGAAGGAGAGGTCCCCTTCTCAGTTTCATTTGTTTGATGTCAGCTACCCCCCAAAATTGGGGGAAGGGCCTTTGTATATGTATGTATGTACATTGTCACTCAGTCCTATAGGACTGAAATCAGCGGTTCCCAAACTTTTTCAGGGTGGTGTCCCCCTGGTTTCCAGATGAACTCCTGAAGATCCCTTCCCCCTTGATACACTTTGAACTATGCAACAGACCAATGCATTCGCTTATAATTCTAATGACAATTGTATTGTGTAAACGTACATGTTTTGACATAAGACTATGCAAAAACAAAGGAAAAAGTAAACTAGTTATTTCTCAAAGGCTCTTATTGCGACTCTATCGCGCCCAGACAGCTTTTGCCTCACCGTTCACAATGTCAATCCACTGCCCACTTTGGGATAAACCAATTTAGATTCTCATAAGGCTTTCCGCTATTACACAGTATTCTAGAAGTTTTATTCCGGCTTTGGAATGATATTCCTAATCAGGTAGTTGAATTGGTGGAACTTTTAAAAGTTCAAACTTGCAGTGTTTCTATGTTGAACAGGCTGACTTACGTTTCTTTCTATAGTTTATATAAGAAAGATCTATTTTAATGCTGTTACTCTTTTTAATACAGTATATTTTATTTCAATTGTTCCTTACTTTTTCAGTTGATTTATCTCCTTATTTCTTTTCCTTACGAGGGTATTTTTCCATGTTTGAACCCTTCGGCTTATAGCATCTTGCTTTTCCAACTAGGGTTGTATCATGGTCTTCCACTGTCTTGGGTTAAGAGTTCTCTTGCTTGAGGGTACACTCGGGCATACTATTCTATCTCATTTCACTTCCACTTGTTAAAGTTTTTATAGTATATATAGGAAATATTTATTTTAATGTTACTGTTCTTAATTATTTTATATTTCCTTTTTTCCTTTCCTCACTGGGCTATTTTCCCAGTTAGAGCCCCCTGGCTTATAGCATCCTGCTTTTCCAACTAGGGTTGTAGCTTAGCAGGTAATAATAATAATAATGATAATCCCTAAGGGAGGCTTAGCCTAACATCTTTAGTTAGGATGTTGAACAGGAATCATGACTTTAACTTCTCTTCAGGACCAAAGTACATTGACATTTCCTGGGTCAGTAAAGCAGTCAGATTGGTCATGCAGGGATTTCCACTCAAGATATCTCCCCTTTTACGGGCACGCTCCTTCTACCTGGTTTCTCTTCCTCTTGTTTAGTTGTTATAGTTTATATAAGGTAGATCAAATTTAATGTTGTTAATTATCCTAAAATGTTTTATTTTGATTGTTATTACTTCTCTTGGAGTTCATTTCCTTTTTCCTTTCTGTACTGGGCTGTTTTTCCCTGTTGGAGGCCTTGGGCTTATAGCATCATGCTTTTCCAACTAGGTTTGTAGCTTGGCTAGTAATAATAATAACTTCTTTTATTCTTTTGGCATTATATATTGCATAAACTTATGTGGAAACTTCAATGATTTTTATACATACATCTACCAAGGCACTTCCCCCAATTTTGGCGGGTAGCCGACATCAACAAATGAAACAAAACAAAAAGGGGACGTCTACTCTCTACGTTCCTCCCAGCCTTATGTATTTATTCCACTCTTTAACCCTTTTACCCCCAAAGGACGTACTGGTACGTTTCACAAAAGCCATCCCTTTACCCCCATGGACGTAATTGTACGTCCTTGCAAAAAAATGCTATTTACATTTTTTTTTGCATATTTTTGATAATTATTTGAGAAACTTCAGGCATTTTCCAAGAGAATGAGACCAACCTGACCTCTCTAAGACCAAAATTAAGGCTGTTAGAGCAATTTTAAAAAAGTATACTGCAAATTGTGATGATAAAAATAACCCCTTGTCGGTTAAGGGTTGGAAATTTCCAAATAGCCTGGGGGTAAAAGGGTTAACGGCCTTTTCCAGCTGTTCCAAAGTCATACTCCTATTAAAGGTCTGGGGTTTGCAATTTAAATAGATACAAATTGGTGAGGAGGTCCTTAAATTATAAACACATGTAGCTACAAACAAATCGAAGTGAAATTAGAAATCTCGGATTGTGTATCAAATGTTCAGACACTGTAACAAGATAAAGAAATATAGTAATAAAGCAGTTTTTTATAGTTTGATACAGTAAGCAAAATGACCTTTGCAATAAAAGGATATTATTTCATATGAAAGGGCTATATTCGTTGAGTTTCGTAGCAGGAAATTGCAGGCATGTAAGTCAGGTTAAGCCTACCCTAAGCCAAAATTTGATAAAATTCAACTTACAGTTTCTTTGAACCAATTATTATGTAAGTTGAGGATCTTATGTAATTTCTTTTATTTGTTGTACAAGCATTGTCTAATTATACTTCGTTTACAATCATTATGCATTTGTTGACCTGATATGGTATTTATTATTGGGGTGTTACAGTAACTCCCTGTATATATGGTATTTATTTAAAATTGTCTTATAATAATTCTCTCTCAATTGTTGCAAGGACCATGGACCGGTATTGTTGAACCACTGGTACACGAGGTGTTAGAATCCTTCACTGTGTCTGCAGCATACCACTCTAGTGTCGGTCTCCCCGGATAAATTTCACCAGTTTGGACGGGAACTTCCTTCCTCCCCAAGGATGAGTCTCCTATATAAAGCTTGAAGGTTTGTTTAATAATTCTCTTGATCTTTGTTTTATTAATTTAAACTTGCTTTTATCAACAAAGATTCTCTTTAACTCTCATAGCTTTACCTTTGGAATGAAAAATAGAATTATAGATGAAAATGATCCCATTTAGAAAAAGATACAGCATTTCATTTGATCTCGAAGTGCCAAAATAGCCTGGCCTCAGGAAGGATGTTGCTATCTCAAAAAGGACGTCAGTAAACCTGTTCGGTGCTAAATTGCTGTTTCCAAACAGCTAAAGCCAAAAGGCGGCTCCAAAGAAGTCCCATTCCGTAGCATATGACTCCAGGTTCGAGACCTTCTCAATCCCATTGTCTTGCAGTGGAATAGAAACAGCTACATTTGTTGTTATTGTTGTAGATTAATACAGGTATTAACATTTGTAGATGTAAGGATTGTAGTTTGCTTTGAATATCCAGTTACCGATAAAGTAGGGTTAAATTTATGTTGTTGGACTATTGACAGTAGGATTAATAAAGGGTGTGGGTTTTTACATCCTGCCATACTACTTTCAAGTTAAACATCAGAGCTCCATTCTTTATCTTTAAAGAGGCATCTTCCACCTTCTTCCTGAACGAGGGATGGTGGAATCTATACAAACCCATTAATCATCATACAGGTAAATTATTCATAACTGACATCTGTAGGGGAAGGTTTTTTCATTTGGCCAATACATGTCTCTGTGTACAAGACAGGTCCTATCAGTCTTTTCATCCTTACGAAAGAGAAGTAAGAGCTTCCTGGAATCACTGTTTTGCTCCCATATGGGACCAAGGGGTTGGACACTTCCAGGGAAGAAGAACCAACCAGTTCAGTTCTAGGGGGACTACCAACCCACCAAGTAGTGAGTCTCCCTATTGACAGAAATTATTCATAGCTATACAAACCCGACTATAAGCTAACTTCCCCCCCCAGTCCTGGACCAAAAGGTCATAAGTAAAGCTTTCAGACTGGTGAGAGGGCTTGGCATCTTATCCGCACCCTATCAATAGTTTAAGCACTCGTTAAACCATTCTCACAACAGTCTCTATCGTGGGCTGAAACTATACGAGGGGAAGTATGGAGAAAATTTATGCATTCTCATTAATCATATGATGCTACTACATTCCTGTAGGCCCTGCTGCTTCCTCTGGTGCCTTAGATGACCGCAGAGGTAGCAGCTGTAGGGGAATCGGTGTTATGAAGCTTCATCTGTTGTGGATAACGGGGGAGGGTGGGCTGTGGCACCCCTAGCAGTACCAGCCAAACTCTGTTGAGTCCCTTGTCAGGCTGGGAGGAACGTAGAGAGGAGAGGTCCCCTTTTCTGTTTCATTTGTTTGATGTCAGCTACCCCCCAAAATTGGGGGAAGGGCCTTGGTATATGTATGTATGTACATTCAGTCACTCAGTCCTATAGGACTGAAATCAGTGGTTCCCAAACTTTTTCAGGCTGGTGTCCCCCTGGTTTGCAGATGAACTCCTAGAGACCCCTTCCTCCCTTGATACACTTTGAACTATGCAACAGACCAATGCATTCACTTATAATTCTTATGACAATTGTATTCTTTAAACGTACATGTTTTGACATAAGACTATGCAAAAACAAAGGAAAAAGTAAACTAGTTATTTCTTAAATACTCTTATTGCGACTCTATCGCGCCCAGACACAACTTTTGCCTTACCGCTCACAATGTCAATCCACTGCCCACTTTGGGAAAAACCAATTTAGATTCTCGTAAGGCTTTCCACTATTACACAGAATTCTAGAAGTTTTATTCCAGCTTTGGAATGATATTCCTAATCAGGTAGTTGAATTGGCGGAACTTTTAAAATTTCAAACTTGCAGCATTTTTATGTTGAACAGGCTGACTTGAGTTTCTTTCTATAGTTTATATAAGGAAGATCTATTTTAATGTTGTTCCTGATATTAATACAGTATATTTTATTTCAATTCAATACTTTTTTAGTTGAGTTATCTCATTTCTTTTCCTTACTGGGATATTTTTCCATGTTTGAGCCCTTCGGCTAATAGCATCTTAATTTTCCAACTAGGGTTGTATCATGGTCTTCCACTGTCTTGGGTTAGAGTTCTCTTGCTTGAGGGTACACTCAGGCATACTATTCTATCTCATTTCACTTCCACTTGTTGAAGTTTTTATAGTGTATATAGGAAATATTTATTTTAATGTTACTGTTCTTAAAATATTTTATATTTCCTTGTTTCCTTTCCTCACTAGGCTACTTTTCCATGTTTGAGCCCCCGGGCTTATAGCATCCTGCTTTTCCAACTAGGGTTGTAGCTTAGCAGGTAATAATAATAATAATAATAATAATCCCTAAGGGAGGCCTAGCCTAACATCTTTAGTTAGGATGTTGAACAGGAATCATGACTTTCACTTCTCTTCAGGACCAAAGTACATTGACGTTTCCTGAGTCGGAAAACCAGTTAGATTGGTCATGCAGGGATTTCCACTCAACTTAGGAGAAGTCTCCTTTTACAGGCACGCTTCTTCTACCTGGTTTCTCTTCCTCTTGTTTTTATGAAGTTGTTATAGTTTATATAAGGTAGATATGATTTAATGTTAATTATCTTGAAACTTTATTTTGATTGTTATTTCTTCTCTTGGAGTTCATTTCCTTTTTCCTTTCTGTACTGGGCTATTTTTTCCCTGTTGGAGCCCTTGGGCTTATAGCATCATGCTTTTCCAACTAGGGTTGTAGCTTGGCTAGTAATAATAATAATAATAACTTCTTTTATTCTTTTGGCATTATATATTGCATAAACTTATGTGGAAACTTAAATGATTTTTATACATACATACATCTACCAAGGCACTTCCCCCAATATTGGGGGGTAGCCGACATCAACAAATGAAACAAAACAAAAAGGGGACCTCTACTCTCTACGTTCCTCCCAGCCTTATGTATTTATTCCACTCTTTAACCCTTTTAGCCCCAAAGGACGTACTGGTACGTTTCACAAAAGCCATCCCTTTATCACCCATGGACGTACCGGTACGTCCTTGCAAAAAAAATGCTATAAAAATTTTTTTTTTCATTTTTGATAATTTTTTTAAAAAATTCAGGCATTTTCCAAGAGAATGAGACCAACCTGACCTCTCTAAGACAAAAATTAAGGCTGTTAGAGCAATTTGAAAAAAGTATACTGCAAAATGTGATGGGATAAAAATAACCCCATGTGGGTTAAGGGTTAATAGCCCTGAGGTAAAAGGGTTAAGTCCCAGGTCAAAGGTCAAAGTGAAGGTAGTTCTACCTATCAGGTGGGCATGGGACCTGACACCTTGGTGTGTTTATCTCATTGAACGCTTAAACGTCCATTTCTAGCTGTGCCATAGTCAAACTCCTATTAAAGATCTCCGGTTTGTATGTTTAAAATATTTCCTATGAAACTTTACTATTTATTGAGTTTTGTATCTGGAAATTTTAGGCCTGTAAGTCAGGTTAAACCTACCCTAGACCAAAATTTAACAAAATTCAACTTGCAAACAATTCGACCTAAACAGTTTTTTAGAACCAATTAGATTTGTAAGTCGAGGACCTGTAATTCCTTTTATTTGTTGCCTTGTTTAATTAACCTTAGTTTGCAGTCATTATGCATTTGTTGACCTGATATGGTATGTGTTAGTGGGATGTTAAAATAACTCCCTTTATATTTGGTATTTATAAGATGTCTTAAAATAAAACTCTCATAGCCTTACCTTTGGAATGGAAAATAGAATTATTGATGAAATTCTCTCTCTCTCTCTCTCTCTCTCTCTCTCTCTCTCTCTCTCTCTCTCTCTCTCTCTCTCTCTCTCTCTCTCAAGGTATCACAGAACAGAGGTCGTCCCGGGACAGATGCCAGCCAGTTGGTTTATGTCCTCCACCCACCTAGAGGTGAGCCTCCACAGCAAAGAGCTCCAGGTTTGTGTTGCTAGAAATAATTCAAATTACTTCCAATTTTGCCATTTGAGCTATAAATGTACACTCCCTTTAGCATCCTCTATCTTATCCCTTTAACCCCCAGGCTATTTGGAAATTTCCAACCCTTAACCCCCAAGGGGTTATTTTTTTCCCAGCACATTTTGCAGTATATTTTTTTTAAATTGCTCTAACAGCCTTAATTTTTGTCATAGAGAGGTCAGGTTGGTTTCATTCTCTTGGAAAATGCCTGAATTTTTTCAAAAAATTATCAAAAACATGAAAAAAAAAAAATATGGCATTTTTTTGCAAAGACGTACCGGTACGTCCATGGGGGTAAAGGGATGGCTTTTGTGAAACGTACCAGTACGTCCTTTTGGGGGTAAAAGGGTTAACAGCAGAGCTGTATGGTATCCTGACTGTTCTTGAAAAAAAGTAGCCTTAATGAAAGAGGGAAATTTTACCATTTTTAGTGATGCAAGTAGTGTGTTGCAGGCATTGACAGTTTTTAAATCCTATGAACCCTTTAGTTTTAAACTTTTTAGAGTGGCTGTATATTTGTCGTTCTGCAGGCAAGGAAGTTAAAGTTTTACTGGGTTCCAGGTCATGTGGGTGTGTCCAGAAATGAAGCAGAGGACATATCAGTAAAAGAGGCATCAGAAAAACTACTTCCTAGAAGATATCTACTTCATTTACCAGCTCCTGCATCACACAGAAAGAAGCGGTTTTACATACATCATGGAAAAAAATGTTCTTAAACAGGTATATTTTATTTTAGTCAGTTGTTGAATCAGTAGAACTTCAAAAGTTCAAAGTTGGAGCAAATGCTTTTTTGTTGACCAGTCGGACATGAGTCTTTTTATAGTTTATATATGACATATTTGTTTTTGACATTGTTAATAGTTTATATATGACATATCTCTTTTGACATTACTTTTTCTAGAATGATTTATTGTTAATTTGTTTTCCAGTTATTTATTTCCTTATTTCCTTTCCTCACTGGGCTATTTTTCCCTATTGGAGCCCCTGGGCTTATAGCATCTTGCTTTCCAATTGGGGTTGTAGCTTGGATAGTAATAATAATAATGATAATAATCATAGAAAGGCTAGAGCATAAATCCTAGGTAATTCTGATATAAGATTATTTTTTCAGTGGCTAAATTTTTCATCATGTTTTCAGCTAGCCCTGACTGATAATTTTGTTCATGTAACTTTCCTGAACCCAACACTATAGGTTGAATTTTATATTTTCAGATGTTAAATATCCATCCATATACCAAGGCACTTCCCCCAATTTTGGGGGGTAGCCGACATCAACAAGAAACAAAACAAAAAAGGGGACCTCCACTCTCTACGTTCCTCCAGCCTAACCAGGGACTCAGCCGAGTTCAGCTGGTACTGCTAGGGTGCCACGGCCCAAAGCAATGGCTTTGACACTGCTCCCTGATAATGCCATGAGAAATTAAGAAGCCATCGGGAACTGGTTCGCTGTTGTGATGTCATTCTTCGTGGAGCAGAACTTCAGTTTGAAGCCCACCGATGTGTTTTAGCAGCCTGCTCTCCATATTTTGACTCAATTTTCAAAGGTACAGGAGTCTCTCTCTCTCTCTCTCTCTCTCTCTCTCTCTCTCTCTCTCTCTCTCTCTCTCTCTCTCATATATTATAGTTGCATGTAAATTATTTTCATTTTCAAATGGTTATCCAACATTCACTGCATTTATCTCTCTCTCTCTCTCTCTCTCTCTCTCTCTCTCTCTCTCTCTCTCTCTCTCTCTCTCTCTCTCTCTCTCTCTCTCTCTCAATATAGTTGCATGTAGATTATTTTCATTAACAAATGGTTATCCAACATTCACTTCATTTATTGCTTAAAAATATCCACCCAAAATTTTCCTAACTCTAGCTTGTATTTCATAACCATGACCTGCATACTATCTTTTATTGACAGGAAATTAGAGCATGCTTGTTAGCTATTATATTTATGAAGTATTTTGATTATCAAAATTGTATTCTATAGCACAGTAGTAAGACCAGTGTTAATGTATGGATTTGAAATGTGGGCTCTAAGACTCTAAGATGAAAATAGCAAGCAAAGCTTGAGAGAGAGAGATGAAAATGCTGAGGTGGATAATGGAAATATCACTGCTTGATAGATTGTAAAATGATGAAGTAAAAATGGCAGGTGTATTGAAGATCACCGAGGTGATCAGTATGTTCCAACCGAGATGTTGTAGACACGTGTTGTGGATGGAAGGTGGGGAGGGAGTGAGTGAGGCCTTGGGAGGAACCTTCTAGGGGGAGGAGATCGAGCGGGAGGTAGAAAATTAGGCAGCGAGAGGTAAGGTTGAGGGTGATATGGAAAGAAAAGGTTTGGTGGAAAAGGATGCCTTCGGTAGAAGGCATTGGAGAGGTCGTAGAACCAACCCTTCAATGTCAGGATAGTAGTGGGAAAGAAAAAGAATAGAGTAGAAGTGTGTATCCAGGAAGGAGAAACTGCTATACTAGAAAATATTTAAATCCAGTGATTTCTTGAGGCTACCAAATGCAGGTTGCAGTACAATCCTCTCTTGCATCTTTGAACTTTGATGTTTTGGTGCCCAGCTGTTCCCCTTTTTTAGCTGTTTATTCCTAGAGTGTCCACCTTACGTTTTAAGTAAATTCTTAATAGCCTAGAGACGTGATTGCTTGGACTGTGTCAAGGAAGTCTTTTCCATTTCATGTTGTTTAAAATCTGATATATCACCAAAACTTTTCTATGGTAATTAATGTGAACCTTATCATTAGACATCTTTGTACCCAGCTGTTTGCTTTTTTAACTTGATATTTCTCTGGCGTCCACCTTTCCTTAAAAATAAATCTCTCGATAGCATAAAGATATGATTGTTTGGTCTTTTGAAGACTTATGTCAAGGAAGTTAGGTTAGGTTAGGTTTACCATTCATGATGTGTAAGTTCTTCAATATCAACAGAACTTTTTTATTTTTACTCTACTGTGGTAATTCATGTGTACATCAACTTTATAATACAGTGATCTAATTATCTTCTCATATCTTTCAGGTATGCTTGCTCCCCTGTTTCGTATTTTGAAGGGGCCGCGTTCCAGTAGTCGACATTTTCCTGTGGAACTTTTACAAGAACTTCACTCTTTGGAGCAGCTGCACCTTTGGACTAAATCTGCACTTAATAGGAAAAAAAGAGAAATCAGTCACTTAAGATAAAATGAAATCTGTAATCTTCAAATTATAGGAGCTTGTTGGACGTAATATTTCAGCATTACATTAAAACAATGCAATATATTTATAAGTTTATCGTAATCTTTGGAATGCATGCAGTTCTCTTTGCCAACTATAGTCAATACCTTATGGGGAAGGCATGATGTTAATACTGCATGTAGGTCGTGTATGTTGATAATGTGGGCTTTTACAAAGCATATAGGATGAGGTACATAGCCATTTTAGCTGTTGTTTTGGCAACTCCAAACTTCAAACCATAAAAACAGGCAGTGTCCCCAAGTCAACGTGTAGCATACGGCGTCATATTTACATTGACCTCCCCCTGTTTTCAATTTGCTTTTCTCCTCCCTCCTAGATATTTTCAAGCTCATTGAGTTATAGTCTGTTGTGTCACGTCCCCTCAATTTTCCGTCACTTGATAAGAAATCTTTAAGATATTCTGTTATTGACTCATCAAAAGTCATAAAAAACTTAACTTCAGCTTTTGAAATTGACATCTTTCTCTTTGTCAAATACGTTTTTTATCTAGGGCTGTTGAAACACTAGATCATTTTCCCTAATTGCAAGAATGCTACTAAATTACCGGTTCAATTTGATTGTGTAAAACATCACGTTCACTTGAACTGTTGACTGTCAGATTGTTCTCCCCAAATTCATGTTCAAGAATTTATCTCGGAAGAATTTCAATGAAATTTCAATAGAAAAATGTACACAAATCTCTCCTTATTACTGAGTAGTTTTGAAGTGAATTGGTACAGAAATTATATGTTTGTGATACTCAAAACATTTTGCCTGATTAAATTTGAACAGCAGAAGTCATCACTAGAGACCCTCCCCTTTCCTTGGTGCCGTGCTCTTGGTCCCTTTTACTTGTGTAGAAATTATATGCTTCCTTGCGATGCTAAAAGCATTTTGCCTGATTATATTTGAACAGCAGAAGTCATCATTGCTCCGTAATCCAACGTTCACTTCAGATGAACTTTGAAACATGGATAAGTCATATAATTCAGGCTTCAGGGTACCTTAAACAACCAAATGTTTTCAATAGCACTAAAGATTTATTTGTAACATTTTCAAGAATTTTGTCAATACTTTTGTAAAGGTATTTAGGCTGAATTTTACTTTACAAGTGGTATCGGAACGAACATCAACTTTATGTAAATAAAATCTTGGTGTTATCTTTATAACCTTTGCAGTGAAGGATTTTGTTATTTTTACATTTTTACTGCCATTAAAATAATCATGAAACTTAATGTGAGTGAAAGAATTTTGGTTATTATCTATTATGACTTATGAGATTTGGTTCTGTGTTATGTTTGCTTTGATCTGAAGAAATTTTCAGGTTGAGGAATATGTAGACAGTAATTTCAAACATAATGTAACTCGTCTTCTAAATCATTGGGAAAAGACTATTGACTTGGAGGTATGGGGCCAGAACCATTATAGGTTTATTCATGAATTATATCTTGGGTCAATGTTGAAAGCTGTGAATTGAGTTCTTCTGTAGGGGAGTAATATGTTTTAATAGGATTGCCCCTGTAGAGGAGTTGAAATGGGATTGCCTTTAAATATGAGTAATATACTGTATTAGAATTTATTAGTGGAGTAAATAGATATTTTTTTTTGTATTGAATGTTTCTGCTAAAATCCCATTTTAGATTTTTTTAATTTGTGAAATGGAGACTAGATTCCAAACCTTTATGTTAAATTTAACAGGTGTGACAGGAGTTAAGTTGAAGGAAGTAAAAATTTCTTGGATTATTGATAACTTAGATGTTTAGTAAAGGTGTGTCTAATGTTCTGTCAAACTAAAGAGAAAATTACTATTCATTTTGTCTGTTGGTAATAGATTCGGTCTCTGACAAGCCATTGAACTCTTTGTTTTCCTGGTATTCTTTCACCTGAATACTGCCATAAAATTTAGCATTATCATTGTCAACTTTTATAGACGCATTCGTTCTCAACTGTTTTGATCATTTATGATATTTCCATGCAGCCTTACAGTACTTACGGAAATGCCATATCTTGGACGGTGGGGGGTCAGTTATCTCCACCTTTCCCTCTCCCTGCCTCTAGCCATTTATATCACTTCATTTGTTTGTATAATTACCCTCTAAGACCACCACAATACTGTCCATGTACTTTATTCTCTGCTTTCCCCCATATCCTCCCAGTGAGACATTGGTGCTCAATTTTCTCTCCTCATGAATAGCCCAACAAAACACTGTTTTGTCTCTCTTATTTCCTTTGCCATTGCTCTTTGCACTCCAAAACTTTCCATTATCTCTTCATTTGTTACTTTGTTGATCCAAGAAGTTTTATTCCAGCTGTTACCAAGTTGTGGAATGATCTTCCTAATCGGGTTGTTGAATCAGTAGAACTTCAAAAGTTCAAAGTTGGAGCAAATGCTTTTTTGTTGACCAGGCGGACATGAGTCTTTTTATAGTTTATATATGACATATTTGTTTTTGACGTTGTTAATAGTTTATATATGACATATCTTTTTTGACATAACTTTTTTTAGAATGATTTATTGTTAATTTATTCTCTTCAGTTATTTATTTCCTTATTTCCTTTCCTCACTGGGCTATTTTTCCCTGTTGGAGCCCCTGGGCTTGTAGCATCTTGCTTTTCCAATTAGGGTTGTAGCTTGGATAGTAATGATAATAATAATACTCCTGTAAAATATCTCTGCCGCATTTAGCTTGTTTCTCAACCCTCATTGTCCAGCTTTCCAACCCATCTTTAAGGGTGGACCACACACGTTCTTAAAGCCCTAATTTTTGTTTGTGCACCAACTCTATTATATGTCGGCATATTTTGTTATATTTTTAAATGCATTTTTGTCTCTCAGGATTCTCTGTTTCTCATTTTTTCTCTTCCATCTTGAGTCGCCATACTACTCAGGTAAACAAAGTTGTTTGATTGTTGTAACTTTTTGGCAGTGTCAGCAATGATTACTGTCATATACTTGATGTTAGTTATATTGACTCCTCCAATACTGATACCGTATCTATAGTGTTTCTCAAGGTATTTTCTCCATATATTGCAAATAGGTTTGGAGACAAACCCCATCCCTGCTGCATTCCTCTCTCTATTTCTATCATTGCAAATAGGTCTTGGGAGAAAACACATCCCTGGTGCACTCCTCTCTCTATTTCTATCATTGCAAATAGGTCTGGAGACAAAACACATCCCTGGTGAACTCCTCTATTTCTATCCATGATATCAGATTGTTATTGACGTTGACTCAAGTATGTTGAAAACGAGTCTGTCTTTTCCATCTAGGTTTAATCTTAGCAAGATTACTATTAGGTGTGTTCCTCACTGTTCTATTTTGTTTACTTTTGGCCTTCATTTCCATTTTCTACTGTACTGTGATTGTTTGGAACTTTTAACTTATTAAAATAGGTCTTGTTACTTTCACTTTTTACTTTTACGGGTTTATTTCTCGCCCTTCATCAGACACTAAAGTCTGTTCAGGCGGGCCTTAGTGTCTGAAAAAATAATTTCTTTCCAGTTAATATTTTGCTCTATCTTATCAGTTATTTTGCTAGCATTTGTATTCAGGCTTAATAGTTTTCAGGTCACTATTATAACACTTTCTAAAAAGATAAGTCTTCAGGCTTTTCTTGAAAGCTGCCACATTTTTGCTATTCTTGACATCAAGTGGAAGGTCGTCAACTTTGTTCAAGAATTTATTTTTTATCTTGGGTCAACATATAAGTAATTTCTGTTATCTGGCCTTCCTGTCACATTGTTTACGAATTTTATAATCATATTTTCAAACTTTTTCATTAGCTATAATTCTTCACTATAGTTAAAAGCATTTCTGCATTGGCTACAAATTCTTGTGGAGTTAACTCTTCATATGATAGTTGTCCACTATCTTATTTTTGCCCTTTAATTCATACCTGAATTCCTTTTATGTCCTGTCCCTAATTTCCTGGGCCTTCTTACAGGTCCGCTTATAGTTATTTCCATATCTACTGGTTTTTTACAAATTCTTAGGTATTTCTGGAATATTGTATAGTCCTTATACAATCTTTTGCTGAAGAGGAGGTTGCAGACTTTATTTAAATTACTAACTCCCTTCTTTTTTAGGTCTTGCTTGAAGGGCCACTCAGGCACAGTATTCTATATTATTTCTCTTCGTTTTATTTTTTATAATTTATATATAAAATATCCATTATAATGTTAGGTTTTAAAAATATTTTATTTTAGCTATTCATTACTTGTACTTTTATTTCCATGTTTTCTTAACTTTCTGGGCTATATTTCCCTGTTGGAACCCTTGGGCTTATAGCGTATTGCTTTTCCCATTAGGGTTGTAGCTTAGCTATTAATAATGATGGACTCTTTATCCTGTGCTTTATCCAATTATCAAGTTGACTTTAAGAATTTCATTTTCTTGGGTCGACATATCCATTGGGAATATATGTAATCAGTTTTTCCTGCCTTGTTCTATATATGAACATCTTGTATAACACTTCAAACTTTGTCTATAGACAACTCTTCACTACATATATAAACGTTTCTATGTTGACTATAACTTAGGGGTTTCTATGTTGACTATAACTTAGGGGTTTCTATGTTGACTATAACTTAGGGGTTTTTACGTTGACTATAACTTAGGGGTTTCTAAGTTGACTATAACTTAGGGGTTTCTACGTTGACTATAACTTAGGGGTTTCTACGTTGACTATAACTTAGGGGTTTCTACGTTGACTATAACTTAGGGGTTTCTACGTTGACTATAACTTAGGGGTTTCTAGGTTGACTATAACTTAGGGGTTTCTAGGTTGACTATAACTTAGGGGTTTCTAGGTTGACTATAACTTAGGGGTTTCTAGGTTGACTATAACTTAGGGGTTTCTAGGTTGACTATAACTTAGGGGTTTCTAGGTTGACTATAACTAGGGGTTTCTATGTTGACTATAACTTAGGGGTTTCTATGTTGACTATAACTTATGGACTTGTACTTGATATGATGGCTGTCCCCTGTCTTCTCTCTGTCTTGTAATTCAAACCTGAATTCCTTGTGTAATTCAAACCTGAATTCCTTGTGTAATTCAAACCTGAATTCCTGGTGTAATTCAAACCTAAATTCCTGGCGTAATTCAAACCTGAATTCCTGGTGTAATTCAAACCTGAATTCCTGGTGTAATTCAAACCTGAATTCCTGGTGTAATTCAAACCTGAATTCCTGGTGTAATTCAAACCTGAATTCCTTGTGTAATTCAAACCTGAATTCCTGGTGTAATTCAAACCTGAATTCCTGGTGTAATTCAAACCTGAATTCCTTGCGTAATTCAAACCTGAATTCCTGGTGTAATTCAAACCTGAATTCCTTGTGTAATTCAAACCTGAATTCCTTGTATGTTCCCCCCCCCCCTTATATCGTACAATTCTGCACCCTGTTATTCCCGTATCTACTGGTTTTATACAAATTTTTAGAATTTTTCTGGAATACTTTGTTAGTCCTGATTTTCTTTTACCAAATTAGATGTTGTAGACCTTTTTTAAATTGACTTTTCTCTTTTAGCTCGACAGAACATTGGTCAGAATAGAGCTTACAGTGAGGGAAGTAAAATTAGAATTTGCAGTTAATAGGTTTGATAATGTCAAAAGCATAGATATATTCATTGACAGTTTTATAATAATTAGAATTTCTTTAATTATTAGTGTGTGGGAAAACTGGTCCAAAGAAAACTAGTTCATTAGGCTTATATTGGTTGTCTGAGAGTTGGGTAATTTATAATTTGTGTAGAGCCTCAGTGAATTTTTTTACCTTTGGTTCGAAGTGTTTATCATTTGTCTTGTTGAATAGAGTTTCATGATGAGTAAAATCAAATGGCAGAAGAAAGTATTTTAATATAAATCACATTTTTGGTGTTTTATAATTTATAAGTATTGTATTATAAATTGTATCTGGAGACAGTCACGGGAATTTGTTCCTATGCAAATTCAAACCATCGTTCAGATAAGGGGTATGTTTTCAGCCTGATGCTGGAGTGCCACTGAATAGTTTAACGAGCAGTTAAGCGACAGGTTGGACCAAGGGGGGAGGAGTGTCGCCCCCTTGTCAAGGTCTCTTCACTTTTGGTTTCTGGCCACATCAAACTTTTTTTCTTTTTTCTTTTTCAGGAAGTGAATGCTGTCTACAGATTTTTATGTGAATGAAGTGAGACACTCGATTGTGGGAAGGTGGACTTAACATCCAGGTTTATTTTTTTTTTTATATAAAACTGGCTGTAGATCCACACCCATTGCTCTAGGGGCATAATTTTTGCAGTCAATCCCATATGTCGAGTGTTGGTTGTGACCTCTTTGTGGTGGCAGACGCATGCTTTGAGGGGGAAGGAAGAGCTATGCTTTTTCTTCACGCTTATCAGGTGCGTCTGCCTTTGCTGCTTCTTTGCTTACTCCTCTGGCTCAATCCCCAGGGAATGTTATAGGAGCAAGGAGCCCTCTGATGTACGTCTGTGAGGTCTCAAGTTCTGGAGGCATATGCAGTTCCTCCTTTAGAGGTTGGAGGCTCTTCTCCATTTGCCTACCACTGAGGATGAGTGTAACCTAAGGAGGTTTTGGTCCCCTTAAGTCTTTCATTTACAGTAGCCTAACCATTGTCATTGTTTCCGATGTGTCTGCAGTGGCTTCCCTCCTTCGGGCAGGGAGGACAGTTTTGCAGGTGGCATGGGGTTACCTGTGCGTCTCCTTCACCAAGTCGCCCATCCCCACCTTTCCCTTGTGCTTCACCTCTACTTCTGCTTGGGGGTTCTCTGGCTTCGCTCCCCTGTAAATGTGACTATCCCTCCTCGAGACATTATTCCCCAGTGTTGTGGTTCCTGTTATAGCAACCCCTTTGGTTTCTTCCCTTGGTGAAGAGTCATCCCGGGATCTCTGACTTCAACTCCTGTGCTTTTTGTGCCTGAATGGAGGGTGGGAAACATGCACATTCTTCTTCCTTGTCGTCCTCTTTGGTTTCCGACTAACTTCTTAGATGAAGAAGTAGAGTGAGTCTTGGTAGCTGTATGAAGGGCTCCTTTTTGACACTTCAGTTCCCAAGGGCCAATGCAAAGGTCGAGGGTCATGACTTCCATCTGCCCCATTAGAGCCAGGTTTGGGTCCCTTGCTACCAGAATGTTGCTATGGCTCTGTTTTTTTAGGCCCACATGGCTGATGTATGTGGCCTGGGTTGTGATCTTTGGTCGCAGCTTCGATCCTCGATCCCGCTGTAACTGTCCTTAGGTTCTGGACTGCCTCTATAGCCACTGATGCTACAGCTTACTACCCTCTTCTTCCCATTGTTCCTCTCCCCTTTTCTCTTTTGCCAAGAGTATACGCATCCATTCTTCCAAGAGCCTTTGCCTTGTAGGCATAGGTGAGAGGGAGTTTTGAGTGGATCCGCAAATGAATCTCATAGGGTGACGACTTTATGCTTTCAGTGAATCTGAAAGATCCATACTTTTATTACCTGTGCATTAGATCATTATTAGTGCTTCCCTTCTGTAATGGTTTCATATGCTATTTTCATGTCTCTGGGCTTCTGCTCCTCAGGAGTTTGTTCAGATGATATTCTGGGTAGTAATTTAGAGACCCTTTAATGGAATGCAGTACGTTCAAATATGTATTCCTCAAGTTGGCGATCCTGGTCTTCATGTGTCAGTAGTGACATGATTAAGGTTAAGTTTCCGCTTTCGTCATGATATTGTGATTGTGATAATTGAGGTAAAGTTGAATTTCTTACCCAAGCTGAGGTTAAAACACTTAGCGATGCTGGTAACTTATATTTGATTACACAAAATAATCTCGGCTGCTGTTCTGCACTTGAGGAGCTGGTACGCTACCTCAAAAGCAAGTGGCTTTGCACGAGATCTCTTCAGGTCCTTTTTGAAGAATCTGCTTCGTCACCAAGGATTGCCATCCCTCGTGCCGATGGGAATAGGAGACTTTGGTAGATCTTACCTCTTGGCTAAAGAGGAACCCTTGTATGAGAGTCCCACTATGCATCTTGACATGCAGTGGTACGCGGATGTGTCACGGGTTGCCGCACACCTTAACGACAGGGTTGTCATATTTGTGGTCAGATGAAGCAACTACTTTGAAGTCCTGGAATTAGGAGTTGTTGTAGTGCTACAAGCCTTCCAATAACGTCAAGGAGACATCCAGTTAGTTGCTGACACACCACCACCGCATGTGTAGCTGTACAAGCTGAGATAGCAAATGCATTTCAGGACATTACATGCTAGGGAGTTGTCAGTTGGGAACATTCCTGGCAAGGAGAATGGGCTGGCAGAATCACTTAAGTTGCCAATGGTCATATTGGTCCCTACATGAAGATGTATCAGATAGGCTTCTGGTTGTAGGACTCTACAGAAATCTACACTGGTTCACCTTACGGCTACACAATAAGTGCCCTAGGTTTCCCCTCCTTATCAACCCCATGATCTATATCAAAGCTTCCTTCCAACTTCCATGGGATAACTTGAATGGTTACACCCAGTCTCCATTCAATCCTGTTCCTTTTGCTAATCCTGTTTGGGGTATTAGACCAGTACACGTTGATTCGAGTGGCTCCCAGATGGTCTCGTGGGAATGGTTTCCTTCTCTGCTTTCTCGAGATCCCAAACGAACTCTCTTGGCCCTCGAGCTGGATCATTTTTACACCAGATCGCAGTTTCTGTTCTTCCTGGCTGGGAGAAGCTCCTCTTGGTTGCATAAGTCAAGGCTACCCTCAGACTTGAGCTCGGTACTTCTGATGGTAGGGGGATAGAACTCTCCTCAGTCTTGCTGTTTTTTAATACCTTGTCCGAGCCATTTTAGAGGACCTCAGTCAAGATTCTGACTCATAACTGTCTTTGTTGCCTTATAATCGGTGAAAAGGTTAGGAGAGTGACTGGATATCTCTGCCTTAGTCTCCTATTTTAAGAGGTGTAGGAATTCCTTAGTTTAGTACCAAAACACATGGAAAAACTCTTTCGCTGATTGGACATAATTCCAAGTTTGAGTCCTCTATCCCATCTCTGTGTAGAGCTGGAAGTGGTACAGAGAGAAGAGGCTTTTGTTGCTCTTTTTAGGGTTTTGCAGTGGTGTCTGAAGAAGCCCGGTGTGTCGGTAACTTCTTTAGCACGGGCAGAATAGCGAAAGGCGTCTCAAATACTATCCCCTTCAGACTTCAGGAGTCTATTAGTAAAGCATATACTATACCTCGACTGCTGAGAGATTCTAGGTAGGACTGGAACTTTCAAAGTCGAGTTTAGCCCCAAAGTTATCTTCTCGGAATCTTGCAGGGCAATTAGGGATAGGGTGTGTATGCTGTAGACCATGTTCACGGTCTTTATTCTGCAAGAGTACTCGCAAGCCTCTTGACGCATTTGTTTGGTCTTGTGGTGGCTGCTCAATTAGTGGTGTACCTAGCCCAGTTCCCTTACAAGACAGTAAGCATCTTGTCTAGTAACATATAGATGTAAGTCTGATATGAAGGTTGAATGACTGGCACTTCTCCATTCTTTCTGCTCCTATCTTAAGGTCAAAGTGTTTCTATCTAGATCTGACTTTGTTAATGAACTAACTTTCGAGTTCCATTTTTTTAGATCGTGAAGAACTTCTATCCTCCCTAGATGAGGGTGAGGATTGTGGAATATATACTCACTCTTATGTCTTCACATGCCTTTTAAGTAATTTGTATTTTTCCTAGCTATACAAACCAGTCTTTTGGATTATACTTCCCTCGGCAACCACACCTCTTGGTCATTTCACTTGTAACTATTGGTTTCCTGTTGTCATTTGTAGTTTCAACAGTTTTGAATGTTGTGACACCATTAACTTAGGTTGCTATCCTGGTTTTTCCTAGAGTTCTTGCGCATTTCAAAGAAGTCTTTGAAAGTAATTGGCCTGCGTTGTGTCCTCTGCATTACATTTGATAAGCAAGAAGTAATGTTCTTTATTGCAACCATTTGGACCTGGTTTGCATTTTCAACATTGCAATTTCTTTCAATATTTTTTCTTGACATGGTTCTTATCAACCACCAGATTAATTCTGGTTGATGAATTGGTCACTCATTCAAAATAATGGAATTCTTTGTTAAATATCTTTCAAGGTATGGTTATTTCTATACCTTGGTTTTATTTTTCTGCACATTGCTGCTGCTTTACTATGTTCCCAAGGCCTGTAGGAAACTGCCTCTCTGAATACTGCTAATAATGGTTGCTTTTTCTAATTCTGAAGAAGTTTATCAAAGGTTCCTGGACTTGGTAGCCTTTTGCTACTGTATATGGCCACCTTGCTACTGAACTTTATACAATTGTTCTTCCAGCTTAGTTTTCAACTTCTGGACCTTTATTCTTTAGTCCAATTGTACTGGGTTTGGCACCTTTCTTACAGCTGGGCTTCCAATCTTTGCAATAGTGCAACTGCACTGTTTTCACTACCTTCCAGCTGGGTTTCTAACCACTTCTGGACCTTTATTCTTTAGTCCAATTGTACTGGGTTTGGCACCTTTCTTACAGCTGGGCTTCCAATCTTTGCAATATTGCAACTGCACTGTTTTCACTACCTTCCAGCTGGGTTTCTAACCACCTGATGTGTGGTTCAACTGCGCATATTGCTACTGTACTTCCAGCTAGGTTGCCAATCTGGACCTTTGATCCCTAGTGCACTTTTTGCCACCTTTCTAACTATAGGTTTTCCAACCTGTGGACCTTTACTCTAGTGCATTTGTTGTACCATTTGGGTTTCCAATTTCTGGACCTCTTTCAAGAGCCAATTTATACCCCATGGTTGTAACATCACTAAATTTCCTGCTAAATGAACATCGTTGGAAGAGACATTGTTGTGATAAATCTCTCCTTACACCCTAGCCAGGTTTTGTAACACCCGTGACTTATTCTCCCTAATGTGTTATTGCTGATAACTTTTATGCTTTAGCCTCGGTGACTAACTTACCAGATATAATCTTATAATGTACTTTCAGCCATTGTGTGTAAAGTAGAAAATATTAAATCACAAAAGTCCAGTATCAAATTGAGACTGTGCCAGTTAAGGTATGAATTAATGAAGATCAATAATGAAAACCTAATATAAATTGATCTTTGATTAAAGGTACTGCCTTTAGTGCAAGCTGCTTGTTGCTAAAATAAGTATGAACAGTTCAAAGGAAATTTGCTTAAAATAGTATAGGCTATATTGAACAAGCTAGGTTTGCAACAAACTTCTTGCACTAAAGGCATTTTTTTCAAGGGAGAGGCGTGAATGTATACTGATCAATATGTAAAAAAATAAAGTAAAATGTATAAGAGGATACAATAAAAATCAAAGAAATAAACATGGTAATTTTATTAACATAAATACCTTACATAAGTTTAAATGCCTAAAGCATCTCAAATACCTTACATAAGTTAAAATGCCTATAAGCACCTCTTGGGTTGCATGGGGCAGGGAGTGCAGTGTGGCCACCCACCTGAAGAGGAGGGAAAAGGAAAGAAGAGGATGAGTTGATGGAGAGGAATGGGATCCCAGACACTTCTTTTTCATAACCCCCTTCTCTCTCCCTCCCTCCCTACCCCCTTTTCTTATTTACTTGTATTATTCTTTCCCTCAGTGTCTCTCCTCTCTCTCTCTCTTTCTCTCACCCAGGTCTCTTCCAACCTGTTTTCTCCAGATGTTCAGTTCTTTAATTTTGGTCTGGAATACATCATTTAATATTGCCATCTTAGGTGGTAGAGTTGGCTTATTGGAATATGATGTTTTAGAGTGACCCTTAAATAGTTCAAGTCAGTAAGTTTCAAGTGTCCATCTAAAAGGGCTTAGTCATGTTCCTCATAAAAAAATGAGTGAAATAAGTCTTGCATTCAAGAATCATAAACTTTCTCAGAGTGAGGTTACTTTGATCCATTTATTTTTGGTACAGAAGTTTTCTAATGAATAAAATACCAGGATTTAACCTATGATATTATTTCTGTAGATTATTCAAATGCAAATCTAGAAATGGTGGTAACAGAAAACACAAGTACATGATTTGGTATATATTTGCATGAGAAAATAACAGACTTTACATGGATAAGGAATTTCAAATCCTTCATGTTTCCCAAAGGAACAGGAAAGCACTGTCTCTAAGACTTAGCAAGATTGTTTTTCTTTATAAAAAGAGAAAATGAAAACCCAACCAAGGCCCACCCCAGGTCCCACCTAGTAACAAATGATTAAAGCAGTTTTCATTCTTTAAATAAAGGTGTTACTAGGTCCTTGAATGTTTTCATTTTCTCTTTTTTTTTCTTTTTTTTTAGCAATTTATTTTCATACACAGATTCACATAGCATAAGTATAAACTGCTTATTTTACTGCTTACATTCTAACCTTCAATATCACTGGTTGAACAATCTTATAATAAACTCAAACTAAACTTCATATTACATTTTAAAAATTCTAAATTTGTTGCTTGTCTTAAAATAATAAACTCAAACAAAACTTTAAATTAAATTTTAAAAATTTATTTAAATTTGCTACTTTGTCTCAAAATTTCTTTGGTTGCTAAAAAGGCCACATTACATTCAGAAGAGATAAGATACAAAATTTTTCATCTAAAATATCATCCTCGGTCAAATGCAAGTAAAAATCACTTCAATAAAATGGTATCAAAAGACCTTAAAGCATTTCTCGCATTAGCAGTAATTGCGGATATATTTCTATTCAATTTCCATTAAAAATTGCCCGAAATCCGTAAACACCAAAATGTACAGACAGAGACACAGAACATTTCATGGGTCACACGCATCCATTTCTTGAGCCATGAGAATTTTCCAAAGAGAACCATAGCCAATATTTGACCGAATCCTATGCGAACCTCTTACGCTCGACTTGTAACAAATCCTGAATAGAAGAACCATGGTATCGCCAAGTGCTTATCAGAGCTATGTGAGGAAAACATCATCAGCTAAATACAGTATGAAACACTTGTGTAGGCTTGCCATTGTTAATCAGCATTTCAACTCCATTTCAGTTTTTTAAATATGGAATGCTGATGCCCAGGGTATATGAGTCACCTCTGTTCAACAAATAACCAAATGACGTTTCAAAACCAACTTAAGAAACACTTCCAAGTATTATGAAGTAAATGAAATCATGACAAATCAATTAAATTGGTTTTGGTTCATCATGTAAATACAATAATTTTGTAACTTTATGTTCCAAGGAAGAGAAATACAGTACAGCACTGCAAGATACAAGAAAGGACAGTCATTACATAAGGGTCCAGACACCTACTGTAACTTTTCAAATGTTTGATCACAAAATTGAAGATTTGCTTCCAATAATTCACTACATAAGTAGTTTCATTGGAAAGTACCAAACTGTATATTAATGCCCTTCAGTTACATCTACTGAAGTTTGGCCAAACAATCTATATTTCATGGTAGTTAAGTCCAAAATAAAGAAGTGAACTATACAAAAAACCTGACTACGAAACACGGTCATCGAGTTACCAAAATCCAGAAAATGCAGATACAAGAATATCTATTAAAAGTAAAGAATCACTTCTTGCATATGTTCTGCAAAGAAAGGGCTATTCATCAAACCTGTCCGAGATATGAACTTGCTGTTAGATTAGATATAATCTTTACATTATTGCATTGAAGGAAAGATGATGAAATCACATGCAAGAGTACAATATCCTACATTGAAAAATTTCTTTGGCATCTCAATGCAATAAAATATGAAACTATTACCTAGAAAAGAGAACCCAGCTGGAATAAAGGTGGCAAAAACATACTGCATATATGCAGTGTAACATGTAAAAGGTGCCATCATATAAAATAAGTTAATGTAAGTCATCATGAACATAGATCAGATCTTTAGGGAAATTCCCAAACCAAGGAAAGAATTCTTTAACTGCGAAAGCAATCATGAGATAGATTGGCACACGCCTAGTTCAAAGGATTATGCAACATTTCCCAGATCTAAAACCTATAGGCCTTCTATGAAAGTAAAGATCATGATGGTATGACAACCTTAGAGGACTTTTTCAAGTACGTAAGGCATAATGTGGAGCAACCTCAACTTAGAAATCAAAACTCAGAAGCTTTTAAGAGAGACCTTAGAAGACTTGAGAAGCCAGTACAAGAAACTATCAAAGTAAGGTCACAAGTAGTCTATGTATTTGAGTACCAAGAATACTTAAAATTTCATTTCCAAAAATGATTTTGGATTACAGACTGCATATATGAAATACCAATGAGGTTTTATGAGTCAATCCCACAAGGATACGAGGCTAAGGATGCACGAGGATAATACCTGTACTAGGAAATCAAGAAATGCTACTTTTCCAGTGCTTTAGTTCCCTCCTAAACCTCTATTAGGAAGATGCAATAAGAGGAAATACAAAGAGAAGAAATTCCCTACTCAAACACCACTGCAAATTACAAAACCTTCACATTGCCAACAGTAAACCAAACTACGAAAAAGACCCAACCTCTCATCACGATACCTGGCAAATATGGTGTACATGGATAAATACTACAAACGGAAAACTGATTCTATACGACTCAAGTTACCTTAAAGCTTGAAATGACCTTCAACTTTCCACTAATAGGACTCCACCAACGGAAAAGAATAAAAGTCCCGTCTATCGGCTTCTCTCTATGCACTTTTATAATCAAACAGTTCAACTACGGAGCATTTGGGATCCTTAATGTTGCAGATGCAAAGCATAGGATCAAATGACCACAGAAAATTTCTATAGGAGGTGGATCACTTCATCAATACTGGAGATTTGAGTACAGAACTAAGACAGATGTCAACCAACAATATCTGGTTTCTCATTGCCACTATCAATGTAGTTTCATTTATGGAATGAAAATAGAGGCTAATTCATTAGATTAACTTTGATATAAAAATATCTACAAATACATTTCTACCGTCAATATTTCCTTTCCAAGTATCCGTATGTATGAGCAATTCAAAATGGGAAACCAGACTCAAAACTTATTTCCAAAGAAACAAGGGAAAAAAATGAATATGACAATTAACTTATTGTCAGAATTCATCAAAAAAGGCTATCTGCCACTAGAATTATTTAAGAAAAGCAACGAGAGGCAATTCCTTCACAGAACACTGAGACAAACAGCATTCAAAGATAATGCCCTCAATAATACAATTCAAACGGGATTTCATTTCCCTTTGCTCTTTCTACACCTGGCTATCTGATAACCAGACTTTCTTGCTACAATTTTCATCTCTCAATAAAGATCCTCCGATGCCTTAGATGATCACGGAGGTAGCAGCAGTAGGGGATTCAGCGTTATGAAGCTTCATCTGTGATGGATAACGGGGGAGGGTGGGCTGTGGCACCCTAGCAGTACCAGCTGAACTCGGTTGAGTCCCTTGTTAGGCTGGGAGGAACGTAGAGAGTAGAGGTCCCCTTTTTTGTTTTTGTTTCATTTGTTGATGTCGGCTACCCCCCAAAATTGGGGGAAGTGCCTTGGTATATGTATGTAATAAAGAACAAATGATCCACTAGTCAAAAGAAAGTAGGAAGTTGTCTTGGTAGTCAGGTGGTAAAACTACTAAAACATTATTTAATCAGAAAACCTTTTTAATCAGCTTCAATTAAACAACAGAAGGCAGAATAAAATAGTCAATAAATAAGACTTAAAAGACTGATTCCATTTCAAATTAGCATCAATGGAGGCAGAAAACCACCACTGATATACTATTCATGCAGTTTTAACCTTCCTTTAAACAACATGACATTGGTTTATACTTGCAGCCATCCTTATTGGAAATGGTAGTTAAAGTCACCATGGACAAAGATGAGAAGTTCTTTAGGGAAATTCCCAAAGAGAAAAGATCTCTTTAACCAAGAAAGCTCTTGTGAGACTGATAGGCACAAGTGTAGTTTAAAGAACTATACAACATTTCCTGAACCTAAAACCTATAGGCTTAATATGAAAGAGAAAAATATGATGGTATGACAAATCCAGAGGATTTATTTGAGTATATAAGCCATAGGTGAAGAATCATCTCAAAAATTAATGCTTAAAAGCTTTAAAGACAAAAATAATTGGCATAGATAATGGGTATTCCACGACCTTGAGTGCCGTACCAAGCAGTAAGGTAACGGGTAGACCATGAACTTGAGTACTGTACCAAGCATGGCGTACCAAGCATTAAGGTAACGGGTAGATCATGAACTTGAGTACTGTACCAAGCAGTAAGGTAACGGGTAGACCGTGAACTTGAGTACTGTACCAAGGATGCTTGAAATTCTTTCTTAAAAAATGAATTTGAATTAGACTGCATATATACAGTGTAACATGAAAAGGTGCCATCATAAACAATATAAATAAATCATGTATGGACTTTTTGCCTTCCTGTTTACTGTCTAGCCAACAGTAGACACCTTTCAAAGCCAGTAGTTCATTTCTGTAAAATTTGGTTCACCGATGGCTTCCTATGGGTATTTTCCTTAACCTTGCGCTATTTTTGCAAGCTTTTCAAAAATAGAAAGTGTCTGCTTAGCCGATAGTTTCTTGACTCGAGACTTTTTAGTTTGTTTCAAGGAAAAATTACCTCATTATGCTCAGCAGTTTCTTTACCTCCAAGGGAACATCATACCAATGTTTAAATCCAGATAGGTAGGTCATCACTTTACCTGATTCTTAGTTAACAAATCAGGTGTTTTGATATTTGATTTTGGCTTCTCATCATTCTGATGCTGACTTGTTCAACCACCAAAGCTTACATTAACACTTTGCAACATATCAGTGTCATGCTGGTAACTGGGAAGCTGTACACACTCTTGAGGCTTTTTTTTCTTTGGTGAGGAGACCGACAGAAAGAGGGAGAGAGATAGATGCCAATTTCATATTCAATCACAACCAATATGAATGTTTAGTGAATTTCCTTTCTCAGTGATGACAGATGAGCCTCTTTGAAAAGATTTTGGAATCACCGTTATAAAATTAAACCCAAACAGATAAAATTGTTTTACTCTTTTAAAGAATAATGTTTCTTTATCGTTTGAAAAGTTGAGCAAGATTCTTTAACTGCTTGTAGCATCCTGCTTTTCCAACTAGGATTGTAGCTTGGTAGTAATAACATGTCAGGAAAAACAATGAAGAGTCACAGGAACATGAGAAAGATTATCCAGGGAAACTACTTTCTGTAAAACTAATTTTCAGGAAGATTTCAAAGTGTCTATTGGCACCCTGAACAAAAAAGTTAAGGATACTGTCCCTTAACTTGTGAAAATTTCAAAAATTGAACCCTCCTAGGAATCAGAGAAGCAGTAATGCTATACTGTACTTTAAAGTGAAGTACCATATAGCTTTTGAAGTTTTACCCGTTTTTATCAACTGGGTATGAGAATATTCCTTTCTTTTTTCAAAATTAGGACATTCTACTCTGCAGAGGACTATCCGTCCATATGGAAAATGAGATAATTATATTCTTTGGTACAAAATTAACTACTTTGTATGCATATAAATAAAGCACACTACTAGAGAGCATATTTCTTGAGAAGACAGACTGGACGTGAACTGTAAAAAAGAAAGCTCCAAGTCTATGTGAGAAGAAAAAACACATGCTCATCTCTGGTTCAAAATGAACTGCTTTGTAAGCATATAAAAAAGGCATGCTTACCACCGAACATATTCGAGACAACAGTCTGAACATGAAACGGTACAAAAAAGGGATTTTGACAAAGGAAAAATCTATTTCTGGGCGAGGAACCTGTGTCGCTCCGTGAAATGCTCCTTAAAGCACCATTTCAAAGGTATAAATACTGCTAAATATACCAGAGAAAAAAGTTGCATGGAATGCCAGGAATATATCCAGCTCGCTCACCCCTAAAGGGTGTCTGTATTAAAACTGGGGCGAGTGATACCACTACCAGAGGTCCCTTTCCAATTAGACTTCTCCCTCCTCAAAATCCCCCGTTACTACCAGGTGTCGTTCAAAAGCTTTAATGCACAGTATATGTGAGCTTATGGAATGTGGAAGATAAAACTAGAGACCTTCACTTATTTTCTCTAATTCTGCTTTTCCTATCCTGAACCATCAAATTTTCAGGATTCAATTTAATAAAGACTTCAAGAAGTCTCTGTTATAAATATTGGAATTGTCATCTTCATCAACTTTTGCTTATCCCTTTCTTAGAAGATTTTAAAAACAATGTTTTTTTAAATCCATTAGATCATGACTTGAATGATAAGCAGATGACGAATTGAAACCAGTCACAATTTGATCTTCCAGAAAGGAGAGATGACCCTTAAATGGGTCGCATATAATGTTTGCTCTTTCTTTTCCCACAGCCCTGGGTACATTAGGCTCTTTGAGACGTCAATTTGAACCCTCGGTTTTGGACGGTCGTCTGCTCTCTTAATTCTATCTGGTTGCATTTGTGTAACTTCAACTCTGCGTTGTTCCAGCACTCACTTATTTCAAAGGACCAAGCCTATAGAATCCTATGAACCAACTAAGTGTTCTGTTCTACTACAATGGAACACTGTAATAACAATTTCACATCGATAAAAACAATGGAAGAATGGAGAAGACCTTAGGAAATTTCCAACCCTTAACCACCAGGGGGTTATTTTTTTCCCAGCACATTTTGCAGTATATTTTTTTTTCAAATTGCTCTAACAGCCTTAATTTTTGTCATAGAGAGGTCAGGTTGGTCTCATTCTCTTGGAAAATGCCTGAATTTTTTCAAAAAATTATCAAAAATATGAAAAAAAAATTTTTATAGCATTTTTTTGCAAGGATGTACCGGTACGTCCATGGGGGTAAAGGGATGGGTTTTGTGAAACGTACCAGTACGTCCTTTGGGGGTAAAAGGGTTAACACAGTACCTAGTGATAAATACCCATTTCGAAGACAAAACTCAAAACAGTGAGCATGAGTTAACAAGAGCCAAGATTTTACAGCAGTAAATACTGCTTTTTACTTTGTCCATTTGGGTGGATGGATGGATTGAAGGAAGCTCTAGGTGATAGGAGGATAGATGTGAGAGAGGCAAGAGAGCGTGCTAGAAATAGGAATGAATGGCGAGCAATTGTGACGCAGTTCCGGTAGGCCCTGCTGCTTCCTCCAGTGCCTTGGAAGACCGCAGAGGTAACAGCAGTTGGGGATTCAGCGTTATGAAGCTTCATCTGCGGTGGATAACGGGGGAGGGTGGGCTGTGGCACCCTAGCAGTACCAGCCGAACTCGGTTGAGTCCCTTGTCAGGCTGGGAGGAACGTAGAGAGGAGAGGTCCCCTTTTCTGTTTTATTTGTTTGATGTCGGCTACCCCCAAAATTGGGGGAAGTGCCTTGGTATATGTATGTATGTATTATCTCTCTCCAAATTTGTTTAAAACATCGGAAAAGTAAAGGAACTTTCCCAATACACTAAATTTGTCTCAAAACTTGAGCCAAATGTGTTCTGCATACAAGATATGTCTGTTTATTTATCATTTCCATCAGTAGTTTAACTATTATCTTTTGTCTTTCTTTGTCTCAAGACGTAAGAGGTGGAAAGATACAGGACTTTGAGCCAGTTTCTTTGAGAATAATAATAATTATCTCCCAAAAACATGGTAACAGTACCAAGCGTTCTTCAAATACAACAAATAAACCGGGAATAAGAATGTCAGCACAGCAACCAGATGAGATTAAAGGCCAAACATCCAGAGCTTTGAATGTTCCTGGAACAAAAACAGGAAACAAAGGACACAAGCCTTTTCTGGGATACATAGAACAAAAACAGTGATCCCAATGATTCCTCCAAAGGTCCATAATATTCAACCAACAATATTTCCTTGATTCCCAGACATCTGAAAACCCACCAGTTCTTAAATGTTCCTGGAACAAAAAGAGGAAACAAAGGACACAAGCCTTTTCTGGGATACATAGAACAAATACAGTGATCCCTATGATTCCTCCAAAGGTCCATAATATTCAACCGACAATGTTTCCTAGATTCCCAGACATCTGAAAACCCACCAGTTCAGCGACATAGCTAAGACAAGAACAAGACGACAACATGACACCCCTATTCAGAATTTCCTACAGGGCCGCCAAAGGTCTAAACGGCAATACTAACTATGGCCCGCAGTGTCCGACGCCCTGTGGACCAAGAGATCTCAACGCACCCGCAATATCGGCGAGTCTGTCTGTACAATTGGTGAAAACAGTTGACGAGTATTCCTAATGACAATTTAATAGAAATTCAATTCAATTACTGCAGCTAAAGAATACGATACAATCTTTTAAAGCCATTATACAAAAGTGGGTTTTACATTTCATGTGACTCATTTAAATGATTATTTACAATTCATTTTACATCTCAGTTCAACTGAAAATAAGTGACATTTATATCAACCAAAGAAATTGAAAAACTTTCAATACTATTTAATTACAAAGAAATGCCATTATCCTTTGTTACTTTAACCACTAAGACTTAACAATATTGCCAACCAGATTACATTGGTTAGATTGTAAGTTGTAATTACAATCTTGCTACCCATTTATATGAGACAGTACATTTCTGTGTTCCTTAATGAGAACAAGAAGTATTTAAAATAAAACCTAGAAAGTGTTAAGCACTACATGTAAAGTCATATTTTCTCTTGCAATACACATCAAATCATGTACATAATCATTTCTAAATTTGCTTAAAGAACAGAAATAGCAACACAGGATAAAAATTACATATACATTCATTAGAAAAATTTCAGTACTAAAATAATTGGATCAAAATAGCTGCACACAATGAAATAAGCAAATGATTTTAACAAATGCAATACTCACTTCAGTAAACAATTTTTTATAAAGAACATTATAGGTCCTTTTGCTAAAGAACAAACTTACTGGCAAGAACATTTAAGAATCACTTAACATACAATATTCATCAAGTCAATTTAACTAACAAGGCAATTAAAGACATATTTCAGACCAAAATTAAAGAACTGAACATCTGGAGAAAACAGGTTGGAAAGAGACCTGGGTGAGAGAAAGAGTGAGAGAGAGAGAGGAGACACACTGAGGGAAAGAATCATACACATAAGTCATTAAGAAAAGGGGGTAGGGAGGGAGGGAGAGAGAAGGGGGTTATGAAAAAGAAGTGTCTGGGATCCCATTCCTCTCCATCAACTCTTCCAATTCTTTCCTTTTCCCTCCTCTTCAGGTGGGTGGCCACACTGCACTCCCTGCCCCATGCAACCCAAGAGGTGCCAGAAGGCAAATAGTTTTATCTTTCGGAAAGCTGTTGGGAAAAAAACGGTCAGTTAAGATTCCAAAATCGATTACAGCTATCACAACAAAACTAAAATCCTAAATTTCTTAAGTAATTTGTATTTTTCCTAGCTATACAAACCCGAGTCCTTTACGTAGGGAGCGTGTTTTCAGCTCAAAGCTGGACGGCCACTGAATCGCTGAACAAGCAGTTAAGCAAACTTTGGGAGCAAAGGCGAGAGCCCACCCCCTTACCTGTCATAGTCTCTTCAATTATAACCTTTTGGCTCAAAACTGAGAGGAGTGGTTGACAGGAGAAGAACAATCTAAAGAACACATGTTCGTATTGCTAGGAAAAATACAAATTACTTAAAAAATTTGTGATTTGTTCCTACTCAAATACAAAACATCGTCTTTTAGGTAGGGAGACTCACTGCTTGGAGTGTCGGAAGAGGTACGTTCTTTCTCTTCCCTGGAGATGTTCAACATTTGTACTCTGCAGTGGTACGTTCTTTTTCTTCCCTGGAAATGTTCAACATTTGTACTTGGAAGTGGTACGTTCTTTTTCTTCCCTGGAGATGTTCGAGAACATTAGTACTTGGTCAAAGGCGGGATCCCTTTCCCGCCAAAGGGGTTTGCAGTCAGGAATAATATACCTGGCTTATGATGACAAAGTGCTGGTATATATTCTACCATCCTCATCCTTGTCTATGGAGGATGGATGAGAACTTTCATAGGTTTTAAAGATGGAGCTCAGAAGTGTAGTTCACATCATCAAGCCAGATCAAGCGAGTAACACTTTGACCACTTTGTCCCCAAGATAGAGGCAGAAAGAATGGAGGTGGGGTCTGTCATTCTTCCTCCTTTACAGAGTTAAATTTATATGTTACCAGAGAGGAGATGCTTACTGTCTCCTAAGGGATCTGGGCTAGCTACCATCACAAGACCAAGCGCAAATGTGTCAAAAGCTTGAGTACTCCTCTGGAATAAAGGCCATGAAAATGCTCTGGTACATAAACTACCCCCTTTCCTGCTGCATCCTCCGGTGTCTTAGATGACCGCGAAGGTAGCAGCAGTAGGGGATTCAGCATTATGAAGCTTCAGCTGTCATGGATAATGGGGGAGGGTGGGCTGTGGCACCCTAGCAGTACCAGCTGAACTCGGTTGAGTCCTTTGTCAGGCTGGGAGGAACGTAGAGAGTAGAGGTCCCCTTTTTGTTTTGTTTCATTTGTTGATGTCGGCTACCCCCCAAAATTGGGGGAAATGCCTTGGTAGATGTATGAATGTACATAAACTACAACAACCCAACCTTCACACTAAGCTAACTACAAGACTCCTCTTGAAGACGAGGGTGGAACCTAGTCCCGGACTTTGCAAGTTCCAGTCCTACCTGGAACCTAGACTCTCTCAGCAATTCAAGCGTTCGCATTACGGATAGACTTCCGAAGTCCAAAAGAGATCTTGTTCTACACGGCTCTTTCTTGGTTCCGCCCATGCAAAGGAAGAGTCTGCCGTCACCCAGGTTCTGAGCAGTCAGTCCTTCTTCAGACAGCACTGCAGAGCCTTCAGGGTGCACAAAAGCCTCTTCTCTCCGTGCCACTCCACACTTCATACAGGGATGGCAAGGAGACGGGGTCGTATCCTGGCAGGGTCCAAGTTTGGCCATGATCCTGGCACTATTAAATTAATAGTTTGTAAAGAAATAATTCCAGTTTGTATGAAAATGAAATAAAGTTATACATTCTCATACTAATTCATTTTATAATTTTACACTTTTACCATAGTTTAGCAATCAGCCATCTTATCTCATGACTCCTTTTTTTGGGGGTTAGAAAAACGCCCAACTCGCAGTAGACCAGGCAAGATGTACCAAAACTGCATGACCTGAAATAACCCAGATTTCATTTGTGATGAAATCTGTGAAGTAACTTGCCTGAGTTGGCAATATACCTTACGCAGAGGATACTGTATCTCATTTTACTGTAATCATGTAAAGCCACAAGTCACATTGAAAACTGTGGAACAAGAATTCAGTCACAGTCCAGCTCTGAGAAAGCTGCCAAGCGACATTTCTCGTGTCGTCAATCCGGAGCAAGACCATCCTTGGTACGCTCTGCTGTGGTCAAAATTAAATTTCTTGACAGGTGATGTTGGTTGGAAAGGTTAGATGTGACATTTCAATCTGGTTTAATGGTCAGTGGGATGTCCTAAACCTTACTGAGATACTTAATTTCATGATGAGCACGTTAATATCATTAGTCATATGACTGCAAATTTTGTATAAACTATTTTTGGGCTCAGGCCATGTCGTGCTGATGGAAGGGTTCCTATAGGTAGCCTTCTAAGGGATATTTTCTACAGTGATACTCCCATAGAATTAAAACCAAAGGTCTCCAGGATTCCAACTCCTGGCACGAGTATCCAATAAAGGATATCGTATATCAAGGGACGTATTTTTACATACGACACATGGCAATCTTCACCCCAAATAGATTTAACACTTCGATGAAAGGGGGAGGAGTGGCAAACAGGAAGGGGTGCCTTTCTAGGTACCCATTGGATCCCCTTCCCTACTACTACAGTGACTCCATTCCTATTCTTGTAGCCTGCTAAGAGTGTGTGTGCTCTCCCTTAGCCCGGTGTCTTTTCAAGATCTGGATTTCATTTCATCATGCAATCATCAGCATCTTCATCTGGAAAGTTGAGTATTCAATCTTTCCTTAGTGTAATTTTGTTCTCACTTTTCAGTTAAATTCATTAATTTAAGTGTGTCTTGGTGAGGATTGCCGATGCCGGAGGCAGCCATTTCATGACTGATGTCACCCCTTATATTATTGTATATTATTTAGTTAGTCTGGCGACCCTTTCCCGGCTATATGCTAATATGTTAACTATTTAGACAATTTATATAAGATCTGATATTGCATGCATGAATTTCAACTTTTTAAGTTATTATTTGATTTTACATTAACGTATTCGTGCCGGAGCCCCGGTGGTACTCGATCGCCTTTGCGTACCACCGGGGCTCCTACCGGAGTAGAGTTAACTTTGCTCGTATTATGAGTTTGTAAAGTGTTTTCCCGTTTAGCCTCCGTCTTTATCGTTTTTTTTCGATTCTGATGAGTTTATATATTCTCTCGAATCTATGGAGTATTCCAGATAAGTTACGATAAAAGTCCTCTCTCTGAGAGAAGAGGTTAATCCCTTCCTTCCCTTCCTGAGTGGTGCCGCCGGCCTAGGCGGCCGTCGCTGTCTGTCCTCGTTGCTGTCGAGTAGAACGATGTCCTTCCTTCCTCCGGCTTTGAGAGACAGTATCATACTCAAGGTGCCCTTGTCTTGCCGACAGCAGCGTCGTCAGCACAAGAAGTCCTATTTCCCAGCTCACTGTTTTGAGGAGGGCGACATGGCCTGCCACCGCCTCTTTCGACAATGAGCTATAAGACCCTTGCCCCCTCCCCCTCTGTCGTCTTGTCTTTCGCTGGTATTCTGACAATCACCCCAGCTAGCCGGGACGGTTGCGTTACCGGCAGGTGTTCTGCCGGTGGCAGTTAGATCCTTCGTCTCGCTGCTGCCTTCTCCCTGACTTTCCTTCCTTGATACGAAGTTGATGAAAATGAGGGATGGCTTAGACGTCCTCTGACGCACGTCAGCATGAAACCTGATATACTTTGAAAGTCCTCAGCTCTCTTGAGCTGCCATCTGTATTCTTTAGCTGCCGGCAGGCTAGTATGCAGTTGGGTGGGAGCCAGAATCTGCCAGATTCTCCCGCCTTTTATTGGAACTTTCACTCTAGAAGGTAGATTGTAATTGGGCATATAGTCCTCTGATACTTCCCACTATTATGTCCATTCATAATAGTGGGAAATCCTCCTTCTTTAGGTTTGCACTGTCAGGTACTAACCTACTGCCGACGGTGACTGCCGGCAGTCTGCTGAATATAATCATACAGTAGTATGTATGTTTTCCAACATAACCTGCGTTCCCTATCCCAGACGATTGTAGAGACCACACTCTTTTATTGAGGTTGAGTAATCCCTCAACACCCAGATGGTTTTCTTTGATCATCTGGGATTTACAATACCCGGTCTGTATTAATACAGTACTACAGGTGGATGATGTTGGTATAAATTACTTACTAACACTAACTCTACTTTCTAAAGTTTCTCACCCTTGTAACCTTCCCTATAAGGGAAACTTGGTATTAATACGGACGGAGGTCTCAGCAATAGTCTGGGAAGAGAATACACTCGGATATGTGTCTTTTCTTATTTCCCTTCAAGCTTACTATCCTAAGCTACCATATACTGTACAATAGTGATTACTATTGTTATTATATAATGCATGCTTTATATATCCCTGAGATACAATATGTTATACTCATTGAAATCTTCTTCTTTACAGGATAATCCTGGGGAAAAATGTGGAGCGATGTTCTGCAACCACAAGGGGAGGGACTTCTGTGGCCACACAAAGTGTAGGTCTCATGCCCTCTGCTGCATCATCACAGGAGTCCTGAAGTATTGGGACCCGAAAGGGTGCACCATTTGCTCGACTCTTCTAACCAACGGCTTCGGCAAAGCCCCTTTAGTTACCCTACAGACTAGGGACACGGCGAGGGATACCCTTCGCAAGAGGGTAAGGGGGTTCCAGAAGAACTCACCGGGACCATACCTACCGAACGACTCCCTGGGGCGTATATTGTTCCCCAAGGCTCTTCCTAGCGTGGTGGTGTCCCAGGAACAGCTTCAGTCTCCCTTCATCCAGCTGGAGGTTGACTCTGACACCAGTAGGACCGTAGAGGACATGGACATCCAGCAAGAGAGGCTGTCAGAAGTGTTCTCCGACACAGAACAAGACCTGCTGCAAGGCATCCCTGAAGAGGACGAGGATCTTCCCCTCATGGAGGAAGAGGAATCCCTTTCGACGGCGACAGAAGACCCCCAGTTTGCTTTGGCCGTATACCAGTCGTTACCATCGCCGTTCTCTGCACCGACTCCACAACCTGTTGCTCAGGCCAGTGTAAGTGATGAGATTCTGGCGTCTCTTAAACTCATGATAGAGTCGTTCCAACAGGAGCAGAAGGCCATGCAGGAGTCGTTCAAACAGCAGCAAAGGACCATGCAGGAGAAGATTGACCATCTTGGGGCCGTCAAGGGCACATCTAAGAAGCCTCTTAGAGTGTCCGATCTCCCTCATTGCTCCGAAACCAGTCGCTGGAGGTATGCGGAGCACATGCCCATGATAGATGGAAAACTGTTCGTTTCTGAGAAGCTGGGAGCCAGACCTATTGAAGACCTCGAGTTCTGGCCTAGCTTCTCTGTTTATCCCGAGTGCTACGGAGACTGCGGGACGAGAGTGTAACCCGAGAAGAAACGGTCCTTAAGGATGTCATCGTTTTGAACACGATAAGGTGCAGGCCATCCTTCTAAAGACCCTAAAGGGATCGGACTGTACTAATACTAAAGTTTCAGCGCTGAGCAAGAAACACGTTACTTTTCTCGCCCCTTCCTCGATCTCCTTTCCCTTTACAGAGAAAGCGTTCGACTCTGTCGTCAAGGCTGCCGACGAGGGAAAACCCTGCCCGACTTTAAAAGAATGCAAGACATTCTCCCTCGCACTGCCTACTGGTGAAGGAAAGTGGAAGGATGTCCACCTAACCTTCTCCGTCTCCAAACTAGACCCGGAGATTGCTGGATAGCAGTTCAACGAGAACCTTCCTTTGTTGCCAGACCATCTTCTGAAGGAGGAACAGGAGTCGAAGGAGAAACTTGTGGCCTCTCTCTCTCTTCAGAACTGCTTGGAACTAAGTGACAGCAAGCATAATGCCCCAGAAATCTTCCTTTTCCTGGCCAAGTCTCACATGGGTACCCATGTGAAGGAATCTTATGCTTTCCTCAGGGCGAGGAGAGCTTGCAGAGTTCATCCTGGCTGCAGTGACCATTCAGCACGAACCACGGAAGTTGATTACATACTTTGCTGTAACTACATTTTGATAATCTAGTTGCCTAATAAGATACTTAAACTGTATTTGCATTTTATTACTGCTCCCTCAGTTATATGCTAATAAAGTATATTGGAGTTTTTACTAAACCTTTTATAGTGTTTAGGTTCTTGAAGTCACAATATTATTTTCCTAAAGGAATAATCATGACCTTATAGACTTAAGGTAAGTTAACAGGGTACGTTTGAAACTCTACCCTTTTTGTTCCGATGGGAAATACAAATCCTTATTGTCGACATCGACATTTCCCTGCTGGGGGGCAGGATGCACTAACTCGGCTTCAGGTTATGTATGGGTCAGAGATCATTGGATTTCCACATATAAGTCTAGTAGACCAGATAAGAAGAATCTATTCAAGGTAAAAGGCACATAAACAAACCCACATCTAATAGTAATTTCAAGACATTTCTCTAGCATAGAGGGGGCTTGGGTGCTGATTATATGTATATATGATCAGTTTCTAGGGCACTGTAACTGTTCCCTGCCGCTGCCATTCATGATTGACCTTTAAACCTGTTTATTTTTATATATTTGCAGAGTTGGTGATACTCAACTCTTTTACCCCCAATCTATTTGGAACTTTCCAACCCTTTACCCCAAGGTGTTTTTTTTTTTTTCAAGCACATTTTGCAATACATTTTTTTTTAAATTGCTCTAACAGGCGTAATTTTTGTCATAGAGAGGTTAGGTTGGTCTCATTCTTTTGGAAAATGCCTGAAGTTTCTCATTAAGTTATGCAAAAAAAATGTAAATAAGTTTTTTGCAAGGACGTACCGGTACGTCCATGGGGGTAAAGGGACGAGTTTTATGAAACGTACCAGTACATCCTTTGGGGGTTAAAGGGTCAAAGAGGCTCCAATGAGGCTTTAACTTATAGAAAGTGCTTTATCCCGACTGTGATGGGTATTCTGGAAATCATGTTCATAAAATCGTTATTGTATTGTAAAAAATATTTCTTCCTCGATGAACAAAGATTGTCATATTTGTATAGATGCATTTTTCCCCCATGCATAATAGACTAAAAATATGGTTTTGGTGATAAAAACATACCACTATAAGTAGTAAAGTTCATAACTTTTTCTTAGTGTTAATTTTCCATTTTAAGCATTGCCTTTTAATTTCTTTTTTCCCATTATAGCACATTAGATTTTTCCTTAAAAAAATAAATATTTCTCTTTATATCTTAACCCTTTTACCCCCAGGCTATTTGGAAATTTCCAACCCTTTACCCCCAGGGGGTTATTTTTTTCCCAGCACATTTAGCAGTATATTTTTTTTAAATTGCTCTAACAGCCTTAATTTTTGTCATAGAGAGGTCAGGTTGGTCTCATTCTCTTGAAAAATGTCTGAATTTTCTCAAAAAATTATCAAAAAGAAAAAAAAATTTATAGCATTTTTTTGCAAGGATGTACCGGTACATCCATGGGGGTAAAGGGATGGCTTTTGTGAAACGTACCAGTACGTCCTTTGGGGGTAAAAGGGTTAAGATTATTCTTTTCCGACGACTGCGTTACCGATTCCTAACTATCTAGATAGCAGAGCAAATTTAAATTACTGAAATATTTCATATGCTTGTCTAAAACTAAAATCTACCTAAAGATCTCAATTGCTTGTTAGGTCCACTTTCCCAGAACTAAATCAAGGGGCTGGTGCCTAGTGCTCATACTATATAGTACTGACTTTTCTTGGGACAATTCCCTTAAGTATAGTGCAGTGAGAGTTGGGTTAGCATCTAGAACAGTCAGTCTATGTGCTACATCCGACCGCAACCCGCTATCCACTACAGCACTACACTAAGTAGCTCCTACGCACCTCTTGAGATTGGGAGACTAAGACAGAGAGACCATGTCACCAACATAACCTCATTGCTGATTATAAGGCAGCAGAAACAGTCTTGAGAGTCTGAACTTCGACCAAGACCTTCTCAAAAGCTCGGATGCGGTAGAGAAAAACTATCCCCTTCCATCAAAAGACAATGTTCTGAGCGGTAGCCTTGATGGCCGCTACTGAGAGGAGCTTCTCCCAGCCAAGAAGTGGAACTCCAATATCTTGTCTACAGATGATCTGACTTGAGAAGAATCCCTTATTTGATATCCACCATAGAGAATGTCCTACTTTACCATGCGAGTAAAGACCAAGGGGGTTCATCCATATCTCGACAAGGGAAAACAGGAAACCATTTGGGATGAGGCCATCTGGGAGCCACCCAAATCATACCGAGTCCCGTTGTAATCTCATACGTTAGACTAGTTGACAAACCAGGTTTCATTGGAGACAGGGTGTAACCATCCAAGTGATCCCATGGGTGTTGGAAGGTGACTTCAAACATACATGGAGTTGGAAAGGGGTGAAAACCCGAGGTTCTTCTTGTCTAGCTGTATGGCAAACAAGTCATTTCCTGGAGAACACTCCAACCAGAACAAACTTCATTACGCATAGTAGAAACCATCTGACCCTACAAACTTCCCTTGGTTACTGTGTCACTTCCTGGAGAACCTTCCAACCAGGACACACTTCCTTACGCATAGTAGAAACCATCAGACCCTAAAAAACTTCCCTTGGTTACTGTGTCAGCTAGCCCATTCCTCTTGCCCAGAATGTGATTGGCTGACAACTCACCAGCATGAAATGCCTCCCCGAAAAGCATCTGCTTTGTCGTAAGCCAATAAGGTGGTGTTATCGCATCTACCAATCGGATTCCTCCTCAACGCTCTTGGAAGACTTGCAGCACTATAAGATTATTAAACCCAAGCCATCAAAGAGTAGATGCTTCTGCTGATCCCACTGCTGAGACAACTCAGTTGTTCAGGCATGCCTGCCTTCCTTCTTTCAATGCACCTGAGCATAGTTGCATGTACGGAATCAAAGATTTAAGAGGGATTCCTTATTAGTCAAAAGGTAAGATCAACCCAAGTCTTCCATCCCAACAGCACAAGAAGGGATGGTAATCCCTAAACGCTAACCAGCGATTCTTCCAACAGTGTTTGATGAGATCTTTACCAAAGGAGCTCTTAGAAGGATGAGCTTCACCAGTTTAGAAAGGCGGCTGAGAAGATTCTGTCAGAGCTGGGGTAGTTCTGTATGACAGACTATACGCACTACCTCCTTAGGCTTGCTGATGTGATTACCTAATTAGTTGAATCCGATGCTACCCACATGCCCAAGTGTATCGACCTTGGCTTGGGTAAGCAATTCAACTTTGCCTTGATTATCACAATCTCCAGATCATGATGATAGTGGAAAGTCGAACTCAATCTTGTCGCCACGGCCACACAGAGGCAAGGATCACCCATCCGAGACATGCATCTACAGTCGTACATATTGCTTGTAGTGGCCCCACGTTACTATCCATGTGAACATCTGAATGAACACCTGAGGAGCAGTAACCCATTTAGCACCCAGAGGACTGAACTGGTACAGTCACTCTCCCTCCAGCTCCACCTCTATGATGAATGCAAGAGTTGATGGGAGAAGTACAAGAGGAAGGCCAAGGTATGGGTGGATGGATGGAGTGAAGGGTTTTAGGAAAATTCGCCGTAAACAAGTTTGCCGCATGAAAACTCGCCTCAGGAATTCTCGCCTCAAGAAATTTCGCCTAATAGGAAAAATCGCCGCAAGACAATTTTGACGTAAAACAAGAAAACAGAAAAAATGCAATAATTTAAAAAGAGTGTAGATTCCACGCAACACTACACAAATAGTCTCTTTTCTGTGCAGAATTGTACCCAATTAGTTATCGATGGAGTCTAGTGTTGACATCACTATATACCTTTTTCATTCCTTCAGCGTTTCCTCGGTCTAAGTCACACTTTTTCTTTCTTGCTAAAATCTCTTCCTTTTTTAGATACGAAATAAGCTTCCATAGATTTGGATGCAGATTTCTCATTGAGCTTTGCAGTGCATTATGGTAGCCTTCTATGCTGTTGTTCGTTCTGCTTCTATTATGCTCAACTCGTTCAAAAACATTCCATAATGCATGAGTCTTTTTATAGTTTATATATGACATATATGTTTTTGACGTTGTTAATAGTTTATATATGACATATCTCTTTTGACATTACTTTTTTTAGAATGATTTATTGTTAATTTGTTCTCTTCAGTTATTTATTTCCTTATTTCCTTTCCTCACTGGGCTAGTTTTCCCTATTGGAGCCCATGGGCTTATAGCATCTTGCTTTTCCAATTAGGGTTGTAGCTTGGATAGTAATAATAATAATAATCATAATAGGAAAAGTAGGCTCCACTCTTCGTCTTCGCTCTCCTCTATAGTGCGTTTCGAAATAAGATACTAATTCTTGGGGTAAATCGTCATCATCTGATAACTCGATAAATCCATCAATAACATCTTGCACAGGAAGGAAAGCTAAGGCGGTGAAACATTTGATTTTTTTGTTGATTTCTGCGTCTGTTTGATAACGCGATTTTAAACCGAGATCCACAATGTGCCTATAAATATTCTTAGCCCTATGAAATAAACAACCTGTTACTTTTATTGTTGGAAATACAGCAGAAAAGGCGTTAACCCTTTTACCCCCAAAGGACGTACTGGTACGTTTCACAAAAGCCATCCCTTTACCCCCATGGACGTACCGGTACATCCTTACAAAAAAATGCTATGAAAATCGACCATCAATGTTTCGGGTTGTAATGATGGGAGTAAGTCCTTCAAGGCACTGAAAAGTCTGCTGTAAGTTACTTGAGATTTGTCTGGTAGCAAGACAAAAATACGTGGTATACTAATATTCTTTATAACAATATGTAATGTGAGCAATTGGTAATATATCTCTGGGCTGCATGTAAACGTGCCGTCACACGCCCAGTCCTTGTTTTTCTCAAGGTCATCTAGCCCAGCTTTTGTGCCAAAAACTAAAATTCTGTCCGGGCAATCTTCCCCACTATCGTATAATAACAACTGATCACCATTTTCAAGAAATTTATATTCTTCTGGTATGTGTTGAAGTGGTTTGGCCATGTTGAGAGAATGGAAAATGGCTGTCTTCTAAAGAAGGTGATGAATGCAAGAGTTGATGGGAGAGGTACAAGAGGAAGGCCAAGGTTTGGGTGGATGGATGGAGTGAAGGAAGCTCTGGGTGATACGAGGATAGATGTGAGCGAGGCAAGAGAGCGTGCTAGAAATAGGAATGAATGGCGAGCGATTGTGACGCAGTTCCGGTAGGCCCTGCTGCTTCCTCCGGTGCCTTAGATGACTGCGGAGGTAGCAGCAGTAGGGGATTCAGCATTATGAAGCTTCATCTGTGGTGGATAATGTGGGAGGGTGGGCTGTGGCACCCTACCAGTACCAGCTGAACTCGGTTGAGTCCCTTGTCAGGCTGGGAGGAACGTAGAGAGGAGAGGTCCCCTTTTTTATTTCATTTGTTTGATGTCGGCTAACCCCCAAAATTTGGGGAAGTGCCTTGGTATATGTATGTGATGTACTAGCTAACACCAAGGGCTTAAATGGAAAAATAGCCCAGTGAGGAAGGAAATAAGGAAAAAGATATACTATACGAGAAGTAATGAACAATTAATACAAAACATTTTAAAAACAGTAACATCATTAAAATAGATCTTTCATATATAAACTATAAAAATAGACTTATGTCAGCCTATTCATCATAAAAATATTTGTTGGACGTTTAATATTTTGAAATAGTGGGAGAAGAGTCACTAAGAGAGGACTGATACTTGGGTAATAAAAGTACACATCCTTCAGATCTACTGAAAGCAAGAAGTCTTCCTCTGATGGAATTCTTTAAGCGTGATCCACTCCAACATTCCTCCTCCCTTTATCTGAAAGGCCAGGGTCCTCGATGTTTAAAAAATGGATAAGTAATCTATACCCAAGATGGAGGGGGACCAAAGGCCTGAGAATGTTGGTAAGTAACCATCCTGAAGGAATCACACAACCCAAGGTTCGGCCCTATGCTTCTGCTGGATTGCCCAAGGCACGACAAGGAATTCCCCCTACTCTCGGATGAAAGATGGGGGAGAATGCTGCAAAGCGTAACCCTCTTCTTCACTTCTTCAGCCGCCCTACTGCCTGGAAGAAACAGGTAGGGTAACACAAAGAGCTGCATGCCCCAGTTCCTTCCGAGAAGTTGCGGGTGGTCCCAACAGTCTGGTACCTAGGCCCCCGGGGAGGGGCAATCACTGCAGACATCATCGGGGACACACTGACTACGTCCTTCAATGAAAGACCGAAGGACGCCAATACTTTCCTTCATTCACACTCATCATCAGCAGTAGCACAAATGGAGACGAGCCTCCAACCTCCAATGGGGTGTGACAAAAACGGGAGGAACCCGACATGCCACCGGGAAAGATCGCCGACTTAGGACAGAGGGCGACTTGCTCCTGACACATACTCCCAGGGGATTGAGCAAGGAGAGTAGGCACAGGAGTAGCGAAAGCAATTGCACCCAATGAACGAAAGGAAGAAGCAACATGCCACCGGAACCTGAAAGATCGCCGACTTAGGACAGGGGGCGACTTGCTCCTGACACATACTCCCAGGGGATTGAGCAAGGAGAGTAAGCACGGGAGCAGCGGTAGGAATTGCACCCAACGAACGAAAGGAAGAAGCAAAGCTCTCTTTCTCCCCCTTAAAGCATACGCCTGACACCACAAAGGAGGCCATGACCTATAGTCGGCAACCAAAGACGATTGCAAACAATCCTCCCCCTAGCAGAAGCAGTGAGAATGTTTATATATAGCCGGTTAAGTTCATCCTCTCAAGATTGAGTGTCTCGCTTCACCTTCTAAGGATCAACAGCCAGAATGCACCTTCTGAAAAAGAAAATGAAAAGTTCTCTTACGGGTACACTGGTATTACTGTACTTGATGTGGCCAAAAACATAAGTGAAGAAACTTTGATAGGTTAGGAGGCAGGGCTCCTCACCCTCGCTTTCACCCTTGGCTTAACTGCTTGTTAAATGATTCAACGGTCGTCAAGCTTTGCGCTGAAAACATACTCCCTACCTGTAGGACTCAAGTCTGTATTCGCATAAGAACAAACACTCCCGATGAGTAGCTATGATCCAAGATTAAAACTTGCAAATTCCTAACTAAAGAATTTTACAATGGTTACAAAGGAGTTTGGAAATAGCAAGAGAATTTGAGAGACTTTGACTTCTTAAACTTAATAACTATCAAAATGACATTGTTATTTCAACAAATGTTCAACTAACTTTTTTGTTAATACATGCAATTATGCTACGGTATTTCCATGGTCGAAATTTGCTAAAGCAAACTCCCACCCATAAATACTTAAGTTAATTCTTTAAAATTCTACAAAATTACGCATAAAGTAAAAATGAAATGTATACCCAAGTTCTCTATAGATGTATCTCAAAAAATGCTTAATGTTCCCAACATCCTATTTTTTTTAGCATCTTTTTGAAAGATAGATAATGTTACACAAACTAAAATTAAAATACTTTTATCTTAGTTAATAGAAAAATGTTATTTTCATTAGTAAAATAAATTTTTGAATATACTTACCCGATAATCATGTAGCTGTCAACTCCGTTGCCCGACAGAATTCTACGGAAGGGATACGCCAGCGATCGCTATACAAGAGGGGGGTGTACTCACAAGCGCCACCTGTGGCCAGGTACTGCAGTACTTCTTGTTGACACCACCTCAATTTTTCCTCGGTCCACTGGTTCTATGGGGAGGAAGGGTGGGTCAATTAAATCATGATTATCGGGTAAGTATATTCAAAAATTTATTTTACTAATGAAAATAACATTTTTCAATATTAATCTTACCCGATAATCATGTAGCTGATTCACACCCAGGGAGGTGGGTGAAAACCAGTGTACATGTATATCAGGAAGCTAAGAATCCCGTATTTCATATTCTCAGTTATTCAAAATAACAATGAAATTATAAGTACCTGGTAAGGAAGTCGACTTGAGCCACTACTCTGCCTTAAATAAGTTCGTCTTCCTTACTGAGCGCAGCGTTCCTCTTAGGAGGCTGAACAACTCTAAGGTGCTGAAGTATCAAGGGCTGCAACCCATACTAAAGGACCTCATCACAACCTTTAACCTCGGCGCTTCTCAAGAAAGAATTGACCACCCGCCAAATCAACAAGGATGTGGAAGGCTTCTTAGCCGACCGTACAACCCATAAAAAGTATTCAAGAGAAAGGTTAAAAGGTTATGGGATTATGGGAATGTAGTGGCTGAGCCCTCGCCTACTACTGCATTCGTTGCTACGAATGGTCCCAGGGTGTAGCAGTACTCGTAAAGAGACTGGACATCTTTGAGATAGAATGATGCGAACACTGACTTGCTTCTCCAATAGGTTGCATCCATAACACTCTGCAGAGAACGGTTCTGTTTGAAGGCCACTGAAGTAGCCACAGCTCCCACTTCATGTGTCCTTACCTTCAGCAAAGCAAGGTCTTCTTCCTTCAGATGAGAATGTGCTTCCCTAATCAGAAGCCTGAATAGTAAGAAACTGAGTTCTTAGACCTTGGAAAAGAAGGTTTCTTGAAAGCACACCATAAGGCTTCTGATTGTCCTCGTAAAGGTTAAGACCTTTTAAGATAGTACCTAAGAGCTCTAACTGGGCAAAGTACTCTCTCCAGTTCATTCCCCACCAAGTTGGACAGGCTTGGGATCTCGAACGACTTAGGCCAAGGACGTGAAGGAAGCTCGTTTAGCAAAAACCGAGCTGTAAGGAACATGTAGCCGTTTCAGATGTGAAAACAATGATCCTGCTGAAGGCGTGGATCTCACTTACTCTTTTAGCTGTTGTCAAGCACACGAGGAAAAGAGTTTTTAATGTGAGGTCCTAAAAAGAGGCTGATTGGAGAGGTTCAAATCTTGATGACATAAGGAACCTTAGGACCACGTCTAGATTCCAGCTTGGAGTGGACAACCGACGTTCCTTTGAGGTCTCAAAAGACCTAGGGAGGTCCTGTAGATCTTTGTTGGTGGAAAGATCCAAGCCTCTGTGGCGGAAAACCGCTGCCAACATACTTCTGTAACCCTTGAGAGTAGGAGCTGAAAGGGATCTTACTTTCCTTAGATGTAACAGGAAGTCAGCAATCTGGGTTACAGTGGTACTGGTTGAGGAAACTGCATTGGTCTTGTACCAGCTACGGAAGACTTCCCCTTGAGACTGATAGATTCTGAGAGTGGATGTTCTCCTTGCTCTGGCAATCGCTCTGGCTGCCTCCTTCGAAAAGCCCCTAGCTCTTGAGAGTCTTTCGAAAGTCTGAAGGCAGTCAGACGAAGAGCGTGGAGGTTTGGGTGTACCTTCTTTACGTGAGGTTGACGTAGAAGGTTCACTCCTAGAGGAAGAGTCCTGGGAATGTCGACCAGCCATTGCAGTACCTCTATGAACCATTCTCTCGCGGGCCAGAGCGGAGCCAACCAACGTCAGCCGTGTCCCTTTGCGAGAGGAGAACTTCTGAAGTACCCTGTTGACAATCTTGAACGGCGGGAATGCATACAGGTCGAGATGGGACCAATCCAGCAGAAAAGCATCCACGTGAACTGCTGCTGGGTCTGGAATCGGAGAACAATACAACAGGAGTCTCTAGGTTATCGAGGTAGCGAACAGATCTATGGTTGGCTGACCCCACAGGGCCCAAAGTCTGCTGCAAACATTCTTGTGAAGGGTCCACTCTGTGGGGATGACCTGACCCTTCCGGCTGAGGTGATCTGCCATGACATTCATACCGCCCTGAATGAACCTCGTTACCAGCGTGAGCTTTCGATCTTTTGACCAGATGAGGAGGTCCCTTGCGATCTAGAACAACTTCCACGAAAGAATCCCTTCCTGCTTGAAGATGTAAGCCAGGGCTGTGGTGTAGTCAGCGTCCACCTCCACCACCTTGTTAAGCTGGAGGGACTTGAAGTTTATCAAGGCCAGAAGAACCGCCAACAACTCCTTGCAATTGATGTGAAGTGTCCTTTGCTCCTGATTCCATGTTCCCGAGCATTCCTGTCCGTCCAAAGTCGCACCCCAGCCCGTGTCTGATGCGTCCGAGAGGAGACGGCGGTCGGGTTTCTGAACAGCCAGAGGTAGACTTCCTTGAGAAGAAAGCTGTTCTTACACCACGCGAGAGAAGACCTCCTCTCTTCGGAAACAGGAACTGAGACCGTCTCTAGCGTCATGTCCTTTATCCAGTGAGCAGCTAGATGATACTGAAGGGGGGGGGAGGTGGAGTCTCCCTAACACGATGAACAGGGCCAGCGATGAAAGTGTCCCTGTTAGACTCATCCACTACCTGACTGAGCATCGGTTCCTTCTCAGCATGCTCTGGATGCATTCTAGGGCTTGGAAGATCCTTGGGGCCGATGGAAAAGCCCGAAAAGCTCGACTCTGAAGATCCATACCCAGGTAGACAATGGTCTGGGATGGGACGAGCTGAGACTCCTCAAAATTGACCAGGAGGCCCAGTTCCTTGGTCAGATCCATAGTCCATCTGAGAATCTCCAGACAGAGACGACTTGTGGGAGCTCTTAAAAGCCAGTCGTCTGACGGAGCCGGACACAAGATCATGGTACTGCTGCAGTCTGTGAACTGTCAACCATGGGGAAGCGAGGAAGTACAGTGACAACCCGAAGCTGTCTAGACTGTCTGGGTCGTACAGACAACTCCTTATCGGGTTGCTGAGGTTGTCGCACTGCGTCACAACAAGTCACTTCTGCTGGTTGTTGAACGTCTTCCCAGTGACACACTGACTCCGTAAACAAAAAATCCTCTAACAAGGACTAAGCTTGGACTGCATGTCTTGCAACACAGATCAAGGTCTATGGGAGCAGGTGTGGTAACAGACGGGGTTAGCGACTGAAGTGGAACCATTACCTTCCCTGGAAGCATGTTATGCTTAAATAAAAGTCCATAGGGGGCTACGCAGCTAAAGGCTCCTCTCCAAATGACAGAGTCCTCAAGGGAATATCAGAAGGAGGGAGAAAAGCACTTTCTCATCTACAGGGACCATATCCGAGAAAAGCTAAGTTCTCTCAGTGAGAGTTTCACTGGTGCAAAAGCAGCAGACTAGAAGGCAACGTTATGAAACTGCTTGACAGTCTAGTGAGTTGGCAACAACCAAAGATGTGTGACTGAGAAGCATGCGGTAAGGTATGCAGAGCATGCTGTATGCAGAGCATGCTGTATGCAGAGCATGCTGTATGTAGAGCATGCTGTAAGGTAAGCAGAGCATGTTGCATGGCGTGGAACATTTCTCAGAAATTCCATGACCAGTGCTAGATTGAGTAATATCGCATTACTGTCTATTGAAAGTGCACGTGCCGAGGGAATTGATTAGACTGTTTTGTTGATGAATTTGATAGCCGGCTAATCGTAGAATTAAGCTGCACTAAATATACGTACTATAATCTACTTCACCTCAGGAAAGGGAAACTCGCAGCACTGCATTACTTCATGCATGCTTGCATGGGGTTTTAATATCAACATAAAATTTACATTACATTCATAACTCATGATTCATTTTTGTTTTTTAAAGTTGAATGGGAAGAGGCTCAAGTTGAGGAGAAAGTGGCAGATGCATGCGTTGAGGTGGCTGACTCATAGCATGAGGTTCCTGCCTCAAGAGTTGCGCTTGCCTCAAGGGTTGAGGTGGCTGCGCAGAGAGAGGCTCTTGACTCACGAGTAGAGGTTCTTGAGGTGTGAGCTGCGAGAGTTGAGGTAGCGGCTGCGCAGAACGCAGTTCCTGTCTCACGAGTTGAGGTTCCTGAGGAGCTAGCCTCAAGAGTTGAGGCTCTCGCCTTGAGGAAATTTGAGGTAGCAGCTGCGAGAGCTGAGGTGGCTGCCTCAAGGATGGTAGAGGTTGTCGTACCTCAAGAGGTTGTTGCCTCGAAGATGGTCTAACTGCAAGAAAATCTTGCCTCAAGGCATAAGACTCCTGCTCCCATTGTTGAGGTTGCCTTAAGGAAGGTTGAGGTTGCTGCACAACGCTGGTAATTGGCAACTCCGAACGTGGTAAGGTAGCTTGAGGAACCTCAACTTCGTACGCCTGGCAGACTGGACTGCGGTGAGGCGGAGCGCTCGCAGGAGAAGGTGTAACCTTCTCAGCCTGAAACTCACGCATTAAGACCGCAAGCTGCGACTGCATGGACTGCAGCAAAGTCATCTTGGGATCAACAGACGATAAGGTCTGTTGAGGCAAAGCCTTAACAGAAGATGAGGTCTGTTGAGGGATCGCCTTACCTCTCTTAGGAGGTGTGCAGTCACCTGATGACTGCGGAGAGTCAGAGCTAACCCAATGACTGCATCCGGGTTGTTGAACTCTAGAGGTCTGGACTTTACGTTTAAGAGGTCTTGAGACCTGAGTCCAGCGTTTTCTCCCCGAAATTTCTTCTGCAGACGAGCAAAATAAGGGCTCAATCGTCTGCGGGTGGGAGTGACGGTCTCTGTAAGACACGCCCGCAACCACCGAGGATACTTCTGTGCGCCGATCAAGGCCTGCCGAACCCTTTTGCCCTTCGACATTGCTTCTCCCCTGGGCTTGGGAGCTTGCAAGAGGTCCCGGACTGGGAGGACGACTGGCACGCACAGAAGTACCCTCACGCACAACACTGACACACTTTGCGCTAATCACTTATCACTTTTGATTTTCTGTTTGCACTTATTTCACTGAACTCGAAACTTTAAGTGGTTTGTACCTGAAACACGCAATTCTATCCTTCCTTAAAAGTTAGTAATTGCGAAAACAGAATTACAATGTAACAGAAAAATCTAATGAAAGATAAATAATTCAGTGGCTGGAAAGAGACTAAACACTAGATCAAATAAACAACGTTTAAAATCTCTCACCGCATAAAGCTTGAGAACAAGAATAAAACTCTAGAAACGTTTACCTTCTTCCCCTAAAGAGACTAGGGAGAAGAGCAAAAACGATAACCACGTTACTCGCTTGAACGAAAAGTTTATCCAGCTCTCTCTCCCTCCGTCTCTATCTCTCTCTCTCTCTCTCTCTAGACTTAGAACCTGAGAGAAGAGCCCAATCATATATATCGTTAAAACATATTATTGTTAAAGGAAAAAAACTGAAAAATTTCCCAAATAAAAAGTTTCTTTATTAGAATTAAAACCATTAATCTAAGAAAGAATGAACAAAACGCTAGAAACGGTTACTCTTACTGCAACGTGACACCGTGAAAATTCTCTCTCTATCGTAACGATAGAGCGCAAGATGAACGTTCTGAACGTCAACAACTGCAGAGACAATACAAAACGTTAGTTCAACTTTGAAAACAGTACGAGACTATCAAAGAAATTCTTTCAAAAACATTAAAATAGCATAATATGTTAACAGGTAAAACCGAAATGACGGGCTCAATGTTAATTAACTTCGATACCAAGAAAAGACCGCCTACTATTAGGAAAGGTCGAATATAAACAAATATAAAAATTAATTTTAATAAGTTTATAATAAAAGGAAGTTAATCGAAGAGGCCTATAAAAGGCGGAGAGATATAAAATAAATCTAAAACTTTTGTTAAGCAAAATTAAGAAAGAGAGTCTATACTCTCTTAGACACCAACACTTCCGTCTAAGGGAAGGGTCGGCCATTAAAAAGTGAAAGAGAGTTCATACTCTCTTCGTCACCATAATTAATCAAATTAATTCCAAAAGCTAGCTAAGCTAATGATAAAACTTCCTGAATAGCGAAAGCTAAACTCTAGAGCAAATACATCACCAAATCGTGAGCAAAAAACTCCAAAATTATAAGCGTATCCATGAACGTCTTGCCGGAAGCACGACAGAGGAAAAATTGAGGTGGTGTCAACAAGAAGTACTGCAGTACCTGGCCACAGGTGGCGCTTGTGAGTACACCCCCCTCTTGTATAGCGATCGCTGGCGTATCCCTTCCGTAGAATTCTGTCGGGCAACGGAGTTGACAGCTACATGATTATCGGGTAAGATTAATATTGAAAAAACAATATCTGTGCAGGAGCAATGCTGAGAATGTGCAAGAACTCTAGTTACTGCAAGGAACATCAAAAACTACCTAAATTTCAAGCATCGAGCAGAAGCACAAAAAACATTTAGTCAATGAAATATGAAATGATTCACTGAAATAAGAGGAGTTGGAACTAGGGGACAAATCTAACTGCAGCTGAACTAAAAATATTTAAGCATTGTAAACCTTGAAGAGTCAATTATCACAGTTACAACTAACTCAGAGATCTCGCAACATAAAAAGTAAGAAGCCCAATAAGAACTATCAAACAGCACTTTGGCAACCATACCAAAAACTACCTTATCCCAAGAGATTAAATATATATGGCATTATCATTCAGATTATGATACAATAATCTATTTTTGTACTCTAAACTATTAGCCCTTTTACCCCCAGGCTATTTGGAAATTTCCAACCCTTAACCCCCAAGGGGTTATTTTTTTCCCAGCACATTTTGCAGTATATATTTTTTAAATTGCTCTAACAGCCTTAATTTTTGTCATAGAGATGTCAGGTTGGTCTCATTCTCTTGGAAAATGCCTGAATTTTCTAAAAAAAATTTCAAAAATATAAAAAAAAAAAATTTTATAGCATTTTTTTGCAAGGACGTACCGGTACGTCCATGGGGGTAAAGGGATGGCTTTTGTGAAACGTACCAGTACGTCCTTTGGGGGTAAAAGGGTTATTGACCGACAATTGATTTAAATCTAAGTGATTCTATCCTCACTGAAGCAGTAATAAAAAGAAATACAAATGTATTATAGATTTTACAAATGTGATTCCTTTGACCATAAAATTGTTTGGAAACCTGAAGGAATTCAACTACACACAATAAAGGAGGAAGCCTCCATGTTAATAATCCTTGCACTGATAACCCTAAAGGGAAGTCTTTCTGATTTACAGGGCCCGGGCGATACCTGTACCTACACGGAAACTATTATGACTAAACGTATTATCTATCACAATCATGAATTCTTAAAAATCGTATCATCTATAACTGTCATGAAATCTTAAACTATTCAATCTCCATCAAATAATAAGGGGCAGTATTGTCTTCTACCTGTTTTCTCCATAAACTAAAACTACAGTATTCGATTCTCCATCAAATAATAAGGGGCAGTATTGTCTTCTACCTGTTTTCTCCATAAACTAAAACTATTCAATTCTCCACCAAATAATAAGGGGCTGTGTTGTCTTCTACCTGTTTTCTCCATAAACTAAAACTATTCAATTCTCCATCAAATAATAAGGGGCCGTGTTGTCTTCTAACTGTTTTCTCCATAAACTAAACAAGAAAAAACAGCCATAACATAAACATCAAGAGCTGACATAAAGAATATTGTGGAGAAAAAACCACAACGCATGATTTATCTTAATCCTGTTTAAAATAAAACGGAAGGACTCACCCCGTAACTATTTCCTAGAATTGTTTTTCAGAAATAACCTGTCAAATACGATAATGGAAACAGACAGCAATTCTAATATCAAAATCATTGAATACTGCCGGGCAAAAATAGGACCTACTTTTCTTTTAACCCTTTTACCCCCAAAGGACGTACTGGTACGTTTCACAAAACTCATCCCTTTACCCCCATGGACGTACCGGTACGTCCTTGCAAAAAATGCTATATACATTTTTTTTGCATGTTTTTGATAATTTTTTGAGAAACTTCAGGCATTTTCCAAGAGAATGAGACCAACCTGACCTCTCTATGATGAAAATTAAGGCTGTTAGAGCAATTTAAAAAATATATACTGCAAAATGTGCTTGAAAAAATACCCCATGGGGGTTAAGGGTTGGAAAGTTCCAAATAGCCTGGGGTTAAAAGGGTTAAATAACAAAGTGATGATGATATGTGTCATATGAAACCAATTCTACTTGTTTTACATTAAGGAACATCCTGTACTGTACATCATATAATTAACCTTGCACTGATATCTAAAATTAGAATTTTAATGATAAAATCTCTTATTTCTTTATTCATCTGATGTTCATATTACATCTACTACAGAAGCCAGGGTTTATCAACACTTAACCGTAAATTTTTTAAAATACTGTATTAACATTTTTCCTTTTTTTTCAAACAATACATGCCCTTTACATAGGAACAGAGCCCTCCAATGTAAGTGGTAGGAAGCACAGGTTGTCGCCTTTAGATAGGGTAGGATTAGAAAATTTAGGCCTCAAGCCAAGCACTGGAGCATCAAAGGCAATTCAGCGCTATACGAGACGAATTAATCAACCGTATCCGTACACTCACACTATTTGGTATTATTTCAAACCATAAAACTTTTGTATAATATCTTTTATTTTACGAGTACTGTATAAGTAAAACGAATGGCTTTGGTCTTCTGAGGAGAGAATACAAATACCCTAGAATTATTATTATTATCATTATTATTTGCTAAGCTACAACCCTAGTTGGAAAAGCAGGATACTATAAGCCCAGGGGCTCCAACAGGGAAAATAGCTCAAGGAGGAAAGGAATCGAAGAAAAAGAAAATATTTTCAGAAGAGCAACAGCATTAAAATAAATATCTCCTATATAAACATAAACTGTGAAAACTGAAAACTTTAACAAATCAAGAGGAAGAGAATTAAGATAGAATAGGGTGCCCGAATGCACCCTGAAGCAAGAGAACTCTAACCCCAGAACATTAGCAAATGCGAAGCAGCATTGATAGAAATTTGAAGCTTTTGGCTTGCTTGTAGTGCCAATGACCCACTAAAATAAATTGGAAAATCAACAACAAATAGTGATCCTTGTATGCCAGGATGTAGCTAACTCGTAAGACCATTCATTGATGGTAAAGCAAATAAAGTCACACTCACTGCCTTGGGGGACCCCTTCTTGAAAGTAAGAAGATAGTTCTGACTCCTCGTACTTTAACCATTTTACCCCCAGGCTCTTTGGAAATTTCCAGCCCTAACCCCTAAGGGGTTATTTTTTCCCCAGCATATTTTGCAGTATATTTTTTTTTAATTGCTCTAACAGCCTTAATTTTTGTCATAGAGAGGTCAGGTTGGTCTCATTCTCTTGGGAAATGCCTGAATTTTCTCAAAAAATTATCAAAAATATGAAAAAAAAAATTTTATGGCATTTTTTTGTAAGGACGTACCGGTACGTCCATGGGGGTAAAGGGATGAGTTTTGTAAAACGTACCAGTACGTCCTTTGGGGGTAAAATGTTATTTTCATTAGTAAAATAAATTTTTGAATATACTTACCCGATAATCATGTAGCTGTCAACTCTGTTGCCCGACAGAATTCTATGGAGGGATACGCCAGCTATCACAATACTAGAAGGGGGTGTTCTTACCAGCGCCACCTGTGGCCAGGTACTCAAGTACTTCTTGTTGACACCTCCTCAATTATTCCTCGGTCCCACTGGTTCTCTATGGGGAGGAAGGGAGGGTCAATTAAATCATGATTATCGGGTAAGTATATTCAAAAATTTATTTTACTAATGAAAATAACATTTTTCAATATTAAACTTACCCGATAATCATGTAGCTGATTCACACCCAGGGGGGTGGGTGAAAACCAGTGTACAAGATTAAAGGATAGCTAAGTATCCCATATTTCATATAACAGTTATCTCAAATAACAATGAAATAATAAGTACCTGGTAAGGAAGTCGAATTGAACCGTTACTCTGTCTCTTTTTTAAGTTCGTCTTCCTTACTGAGCGCAGCGTTCCTCTTGGAGGCTGAATCAACCCAAAGGTGCTAAAGTATACAGGGCTGCAACCCATACTAAAGGACCTCATCACAACCTTTAACCTCGGCGCTTCTCAAGAAAGAATTGACCACCCGCCAAATCAAAAAGGATGTGGAAGGCTTCTTAGCCGACCGAACAACCCATAAAAAGTATTCAAGAGAAAGGTTAAAAAGTTATGGAATTATGGGAATGTAGTGGCTGAGCCCTCGCCTACTACTGCATTCGTTGCTACGAATGGACCCAGGGTGTAGCAGTACTCGTAAAGAGACTGGACATCTTTGAGATAGAATGATGCGAACACTGACTTGCTTCTCCAATAGGTTGCATCCATAACACTCTGCAGAGAACGGTTCTGTTTGAAGGCCACTGAAGTAGCCACAGCTCTCACTTCATGTGTCCTTACCTTCAGCAAAGCAAGGTCTTCTTCCTTCAGATGAGAATTTGCTTCTCTAATCAGAAGCCTGATGTAGTAAGAAACTGAGTTCTTAGACATTGGTAGAGAAGGCTTCTTGATAGCACACCATAAGGCTTCTGATTGTCCTCGTAATGGTTTTGACCTTCTTAAATAGTACTTAAGAGCTCTAACAGGACAAAGTACTCTCTCTAGTTCGTTCCCCACCATGTTGGACAGGCTTGGGATCTCGAACGACTTAGGGCAAGGACGGGAAGGAAGCTCGTTTTAGCCAAAAAAATCGAGCCGCAAGGAACATGTAGCCGTTTCAGATGTGAAACCTATGTTCCTGCTGAAGGCGTGGATCTCACTTACTCTTTTACCTGTTGCTAAGCACACGAGGAAAAGAGTTTTTTAATGTGAGGTCCTTAAAAGAGGCTGATTGGAGCGGTTCAAATCCTGATGACATTAGGAACCTTAGGACCACGTCTGGATTCCAGCCTGGAGTGGACAACCGACGTTCCTTTGAGGTCTCAAAAGACCTAAGAGGTCCTGTAGATCTTTGTTGGAGGAAAGATCCAAGCCTCTGTGGCGGAAAACCGCTGCCAACAAACTTCTGTAACCCTTGATCGTAGGAGCTGATAGGGAGCTTACGTTCCTTAGATGTAACAGGAAGTCAGCAATCTGGGTTACATTGGTACTGGTTGAGGAAAACTGCATTGGCCTTGCACCAGCTTCGGAAGACTTCCCATAAAGACTGATAGACTCTGAGAGTGGATGTCGTCCTTGCTCTGGCAATCGCTCTGGCTGCCTCCTTCGAAAAGCCTCTAGCTCTTGAGAGTCTTTCGATAGTCTGAAGGCAGTCAGACGAAGAGCGTGGAGGTTGGGAGTACCTTCTTTACGTGAGGTTGACGCAGAAGGTCCACTCTAGGAGGAAGAGTCCTGGGAACGTCGACCAGCCATTGCAGTACCTCAGTGAAACATTCTCTCGCGGGCCAGAGGGGAGCAACCAACGTCAGCCGTGTCCCTTTGTGAGAGGCGAACTTCTGAAGTACCCTGTTGACAATCTTGAACGGCGGGAATGCATACAGGTTGAGATGGGACCAATCCAGCAGAAAGGCATCCACGCGAACTGCTGCTGGGTCTGGAATCGGAGAACAATACAAGAGGAGCCTCTTGGTCATCGAGGTAGCGAATAGATCTATGGTTGGCTGATCCCACAGGGCCCAAAGTCTGCTGCAAACATTCTTGTGAAGGGTCCACTCTGTGGGGAAGACCTGACCCTTCCGGCTGAGGCGATCTGCCATGACATTCATATCGCCCTGAATGAGCCTCGTTACCAGCGTGAGCTTTCGATCTTTTGACCAAATGAGGAGGTCCCTTGCGATCTCGAACAACTTCCTCGAATGAGTCCCTCCCTGCTTGGAGATGTAAGCCAAGGCTGTGGTGTAGTCGGAGTTCACCTCCACCACCTTGTTAAGCTGGAGGGACTTGAAGTTTATCAAGGCCAAATGAACTGCCAACAACTCCTTGCAATAGATGTGAAGTGTCCTTTGCTCCTGATTCCATGTTCCCGAGCATTCCTGTCCGTCCAGTGTCGCACCCCAGCCCGTGTCCGATGCGTCCGAGAAGAGACGGTGGTCGGAGGACTGAACAGCCAATGGTAGACCTTCCTTGAGAAGAATGCTGTTCTTCCACCACGTTAGAGTAGACCTCATCTCTTCGGAAACAGGAACTGAGCCCGTCTCTAGCGTCATGTCCTTTATCCAGTGAGCAGCTAGATGATACTGAAGGGGGCGGAGGTGGAGTCCCCTAACTCGATGAACAGGGCCAGCGATGAAAGTGTCCCTGTTAGACTCATCCACTGCCTGACTAAGCATCGGTTCCTTCTCAGCATGCTCTGGATGCATTCTAGGGCTTGGAAGATCCTTGGGGCCGACGGACAAGTCCGAAAAGCTCGACTCTGAAGATCCATACCCAAGGAGACAATGGTCTGGGATGGAACGAGCTGAGACTCCTCAAAATTGACCAGGAGGCCCAGTTCCTTGGTCAGATCCATAGTCCATTTTTTGAAAATCTCCAGACAGCGACGACTTGAGGGAGCTCTTAAAAGCCAGTCGTCTGACGGAGCCGGACACAAGATCATGATACTGCTGCACAGTCTGTAAACTGTCAATCATGGGCAAGCGAGGAAGTACAGAGACAACCCGAATCTGTCTAGACTGTCTGGGTCGTACAGACAACTCCTTAACGGGTTGCTGAGGTTGCCCACTGCGTCACAACAAGTCCCTTCTGTTGGTTGTTGAACGTCTTCCCCGTGACACATTGACTCCGTAAACAAAAAATCCTCTAACAAGGACTAAGCTTGGACTGCATGTCATGCAACACAGCTCAAGGTCTATGGGAGCAGGTGTGGTAACAGACGGGATTAGCGGCTGAAGTGTAACCATTACCTTCCCTGTAAGCATGTTATGCTTAAATAAAAGTCCATAAGAGGTTATGCAGCTAAAGGCTCCCTCCAAATGACAGAGTCCTCAAGGGAATATCAGAAGGAGGGAGAAAAGAACTTTCTCATCTACAGGGACCTTATCCTAGAAAAGCTAAGTTCTCTGAGTGAGGGTTCACTGGTGCAAAGCAGCAGACTAGAAGGCAACGTTATGAAACTGCTTGACAGTCTAGTGAGTTGGCAACAACCCAAGATGTGTTGAGAAGCATGCGGTAAGGTATGCAGAGCATGATGTATGCAGAGTATGCTGTATGCAGAGCATGCTGAATGCAGAGCATGCTGTATGCAGAGCATGTTGTATGCAGAGCATGCTGAATGCAGAGCATGCTGAATGCTGAGCATGTAGGAAGTAGAGCCTGCTGTAAGCAGAGCCTGCTGAAAGGAAAGCAGAGCGTGTGCATGGCGTTTAACATTTCTCAGAAATTCCATGACCAGTGCTAGAGTGCTTAATGCATGCTTGCATGGGGTTGAACCATGGTATGCTGAACAGCAGAGTCAGAACGAGCTGGAACAACAACAGAGGTTTCCTCAACTTGAGGGAAAACCTGAGGTTCAGACTGCATAGGCTGAACAACAGACGGAGCAGAAGGCAGGTGCAAGGGTGAAGGAGGTTGACTCCTAGCAAGAGTTGCACCCAAGGATTGTACCAGCTAAGCGGAGGACGGAGGCGGAGTAGTCCGTTCCTGTTCCTGAGAGATGAGTGGAGCATGAGAAGGTTGAGGCTGCGCAGAACAAGGTAAAGTTCTAGCAAGCTGAGGCTCCTGAGGCGCAAGTGCATGGTGTAGATGAGCTTGCCTAGATGAGGGTTGAACTCGGTGCAGCGCTGGTTGAGCAGACAGACTCACGGAGGGGAGAGGTTGTTGTACCCCAACCGAGAGTTGCACCACTGGAGGAGCAGCAAGGGGAGGAGGAGGAAGAGTGTAACTCTCCTGATCCCAAAGCAAGGGTTGCCTTAAAGAAGGCTGAGGCTGAACAACACTGTGAACAGCAAACTCCGAAAGTGGTTCAACATCGTACGCCTGGCAGATGGAGCTGCGACTGGGTGCAGCGAGTGCAGGCGGGTGCAGCACAGGCTGAACGGGTGCAGGAGGTTGGTGCACCACCGGTGCAGGCGGGTGCAGCATAGGCTGAACGGGTGCAGGAGGTTGGTGCACCACCGGTGCAGGCGGGTGCAGCACAGGCTGAACGGGTGCAGGAGGTTGGTGCACCACCGGTGCAGGCGGGTGCAGCACAGGCTGAACGGGTGCAGGAGGTTGGTGCACTACAGGTGCAGGAGGTGCAACACTCTCAGCACGACACTCACGCATCAAGTCCGAAAGCTGTGCTTGCATGGACTGTAGTAGAGTCCACAACATCGTACGCCTGGCAGATGGTGTTGCGACTGGGTGCAGCGAGTGCAGGCGGGTGCAGCACAGGCTGAACGGGTGCAGCCGGGTTGTTGAACTTTACTTCGTACGTCTGGCATAGGTCTGGACTTTACGTTTAAGAGGTCTTGAGACCTGAGACCAGCGTAACTCTGCCTTTATTTTCTCCTCTAAATCTCTTCTGCAGACGAGCAAAATAAGGGCTCAATCGTCTGCGGGTGGGAGTGACGGTCTCGGTAAGACACGCCCACAACCACCGAGGATACTTCTGTGCGCCGATCAAGGCCTGCCGAACCCTTATGCCCTTCGACATTGCTTCTCCCCTGGGCTTGGGAGCTTGCAAGAGGTCCCGGACTGGGAGGACGACTGGCGCGCACAAAAGTACCCTCACGCATAACACTGACATACTTTGCGCTAATCACTTATCACTTTGATTTCTGTTTGCACTTATTTCACTGAACTCGAAACTTTAAGTGGTTTGTACCTGAAACACGCAATTCTATCCTTCTCAAAAGTTAGTAATTGCGAAAACAGAATTACAATGTAACAGAAAAATCTAATGAAAGAAAATTCAGTGGCTGGAAAGAGACTAAACACTAGATCACTCTAGAAACGTTTAGTTTCTTCCCCTAAAGAGACTAGGGATAAGAGCAAAACGATAACGACGTTACTCGTACGCCTGGCAGGCTTGAGGGAAACGTTTATCCTCTTTCTCCCTCCGTCTCTATCTCTCTCTCTCTCTCTCTCTTGACTTAGAACCTGAGAGAAGAGCCCAATCATATATCGTTAAAACATATTATTGTTAAAGGAAAAAACTGAAATATTTCCCAAAAAGAAAAGTTCCTTATTAGGATCAAAACCATTAAGTTAAGAAAGAATGAACAAAACGCTAGACACGGTTACTCTTACTGCAATGTGAAACCGTGAACATTCTTTCTCTATCGTAACGATAGAGTGCAAGTTGAAACGTTCTGAACGTCAACAACTGCCGAGACAAACAAAACGTTAGTTCAACTTTGAAAAAGTACGAGACTATCAAAGAAATTCTTTCAAAGACCTTAAAATAGCATAATATGTTAACAGGTAAAACCGAAATGACGGGCTCACGATAATTAACTTCGGTACCAAGAAAAGACCGCCTACTATTAGGAAGGTCGAATATAAACAAATATATAAAAAATTAATTTTAATAAGTTTATAATAAAAGGAAGTTAATCGAAGAGGCCTATAAGAGGCGGAGAGATATAAAATAAATCTATAACTTTTGTTAAGCAAAATTAAGAAAGAGAGTCTATACTCTCTTAGACACCAACACTTCCGTCTAAGGGAAGGGTCGGCCATTGAAAGGTGAACGAGAGTTCATACTCTCTTCGTCACCAAAAATAATCAAATTAATTCCAAAAGCTAACTAAGCTAAAATAGAAGTTTCCAGTAAAGCGACAGCCGAAATCAAAGAGAAATACTTCACCAAAGTCGTGAAAATACTCCAAGAACATAAGCGTATCCCAGAACGTCTTGTCAGAAGCACGACAGAGGAATAATTGAGGAGGTGTCAACAAGAAGTACTTGAGTACCTGGCCACAGGTGGCGCTGGTAAGAACACCCCCTTCTAGTATTGTGATAGCTGGCGTATCCCTCCATAGAATTCTGTCGGGCAACAGAGTTGACAGCTACATGATTATCGGGTAAGTTTAATATTGAAAAAGGCTTAATAAAACGGTTTGAAAAAAATTCTTCAATAGATTTCAGTTTTGAAACCAACATTACCCCTCCTATAAATACTATCAGTCTGTATGGAGAGGGGGCATGTATATGAACATCAAGTGATTATAGAAATAAGAAATTATATTACTGAAATTCTAATTACTTCTATGAATCTCCCACGATGTTCATATTGCTGACTCTCAAAACATTATCTTAAAAAGCCAATATATAGTACAGCAATGTATTTTCAATAACATAAGAGAAAACATTTGATAGTATTTCCTGTAGTATATTATAAAAAGATTCCGAGGCACTATTGGATACCAGAAAAGAATGTAAACATCATAATGGAAACGCATAGTCAAGACTGGAGTACTTTAAGGTGGAATACTATCCCCGATACTGTTTATTTTGGTGATTGATTATATGAAAAAGTAATGCAAGGAATGAATGGTGTCATTCAATGGAAAGGGGACCAGAGATCATGTGATCTTGAATATGCAAACAATATAGTTCTAATTGCCTCTACAATGGCTGAAATGTAAAAAATGATTGATAGTTTAGTACTGGAGGGGAGAAAGGTTGGATTGGCAATCAACCCGAAATAGAAAAGTCATGCAGATTCAAAGTGGTGATCAAATTAATTGCCTTATTTGAACCTCTTCCAAATATTTAGAAACCACCATTACCAGCAATGGATCACAAGTTAAAGAATTCAAGGAGTGAACAGGGGGGCAGAACAAGCAATACGCATTGAGAAGGATTGTTTTACTGAAATGGCAGCAATATATAACATATGCCAGAATTAGCAAGATGACAGGGGTGCCAAACGTGAATGATAGATTATCAAGATGGAGATGGATGGGGCATATTTTGAAAAGGGAGGATGTACCTGAATGGAAGCTGTTGGGCAGGAGAGGACATGGTCGACCAAGGGAAACATGGCTGATGACAATGCAAAGGGAGGTCGGATCTGAGAATTGGGTTGAGCTCAGAGAGATGGCACAGGAAAAGAGACACACGCCTTGAAATAAATGAGGTCCTATGCATACCGTGGGTGCCAGACGATTAAGACAAGATAAAAAATCTGGAATCCAGTATTTCAAACCGCAATTTAAATGGTTTATCAAAATAAGCTAGACACGTAATCTAGGCCAGGTATGTAACCTTAACCTCGTTGCATTGCTTGTACTGAAATCAATCCCTTTCTTTCCTTCCATTGCACCCAGCTCCAAGGGAGATTCATAGGGAAGCTTTGAATTTAGATCTATATGCTAGTGGTACAGAGTAAGCATTCTTTTTGACTGGAGTGGATTCATTCAATTTAGTAGAATGAATGACCATGATCTAAATAAAAGAACATATAGGACCAGAATTCAGATTACTATCATTAGTTTGTCAAGGCAGTGTTCTCTCCCCATCACTATAACTCTAGGCTTTTGGGAGCATTGTACATGTTGTAGAGGCTGTTTGAGGTAAGAACTGCCAGTGATTTGAGCCATCTGGAAGCATTGTATTGGAACTTTAATAACAGAATTTCTTAATTCTATACTCGCCTGTTGTTCACATACATGCCCATCCTCCTCTCCACTAACTCAAGAGTATGAAGAGGAGGGATAACGTCGACTTCAAAAATGAAATCTGTATTGCCGGAGGTGGCAAGCTGGGCTTCCTACCACTTACAGCCGAGGGCTTTGTTCCTTTGCCAAGGGAACGTATTGTTTGAAATAAAAGAAAACGGGAATATTCTATTTTAAAAATTCTACGGATAAGTGTTGCTTACACTGGGCTTCCGGAGAAGCAATATGAATATCAGGGGAGATTCGGAGAAATAATATTGAATTCTCCAGAAATTCTAGCTTTTCAATAACACACTTTTAATACTACACAGCTTACGCAAACATGAATTATCTAACTTAAATATATTAACAAAGCATACCATAATAATTAATTTTTTCATACTCTACTATTCCTAAATCAGTTTACCTTTAGTGAAGATATGCCTAATATGAAGTTTTTCTCAAAAGTTATACTGTACATTTCTCATCTAAACAAGCCACAATTTTAAACAAAACATTTTTGACAGAATTGGTTAATGCTAAGCCAAAGCAGTAAGATGATAAAGGAAAACCAATCCAAGTACTTAGATTTACAGGCAGTCATTAATCCATATTATTGGTATTATCTATCAATTGCCAAGCTACAACCTTAGTTGGAAAAGCAGGGGCCCCAACAGAAAAAATAGCCCAGTGAGGAAAGCAAACATGGAAAAATAAAACATTTTAAGAAAGGTACCATTAAAATAAATATCTCCTATATAAACTATAAAAACTTCAACAAAACAAGAGGAAGAGAAATAAAATAGAATAGGGTGCCCAAGTGTACCCTCAAGCATGAGAAAGAAAAGAAAAGCCTAACTACTAGATTTAAGTGGGGGACTTGAATATATTTAGTACACAAAGCAATTAGGCAGTCAGAAATTTCTGTCGCTGAGCAGTTTGTTCTTCCTCAACAATAAATCTCTAGGCTGCTCAAGGCACACTGTAAAAAGAAAAAAGAGGCAAGTAAAAAGAATATAATATAATTATTAAACAAACAAAAGAAGGTAAATGAAAAGAAGCATGTCAATGATGCTATCTTCCAGAAAATACTACTTCTCTCTCCCACACATACGCGCACACACATGCGCCTACAGGCATCACATAAGTATTGCAGTTCAACCTAGCTTAATTAAGCGAGTAACTTGAAGATTAATTCTCTATTCCAGACTCAATTTCAAATAGCACTTTGATTAAAAATTTTAAAACTGCAGTTTCCAATACATGTAATGTACATTTAAATTTGAAAAATCCCAAATTCTTAAAGATATAATTTTCTGTTCCAGATTCAATTTTAATTACAATTTAAAATTAAAAAATATTTAAAATTTGTGAATACAGTACCAGTAGTACACTGTGACTTTAAATATCAATTAGCATTGAAAATTAATACATTTAAAAGTGCGATTTCCAGTCCTGTACGTTTAAATTTTGAAAAATCACAAACTTTTAAAGATGTAATTCTGTTCCAGATAAAATTTTAATCAGCATTGGAAATTTTAAAATACTTAAAACTGCGATTTGTGCACTACTGTACTGTACGTTTCTATAAATAATTACAAATTTGTAAAGCAATTTATATTCTACTTTACTATAGAAACCTGAGCCCTTCAATAGGAGTATGCTATCAGCAAAGATAGATGCGGCTATTAACCCTTTTACCCCCAGGCTATTTAGAAATTTCCAACCCTTAACCCCCAAGGGGTTATTTTTTTCCCAGCACATTTTGCAGTATATTTTTTTTAAATTGCTCTAACAGCCTTAATTTTTGTCATAGAGAGGTCAGGTTGGTCTCATTCTCTTGGAAAATGCCTGAATTTTCTCAAAAAATTATCAAAAATATGAAAAAAAAAAAACAATTTTACGTCCATGGGGGTAAAGGGATGGCTTTTGTGAAACGTACCAGTACAGTCTTTGGGGGTAAAAGGGTTAAGCCATTTCTGACATTTCCTGAAATTTTCATCAAAATTCATTTGAAACTTTTTGGGTCAGGCTGGCAACAAACAGACATAGGTAAAATCCCAAATTACTTCAAACTTTGTGATTTGTTCCTACACAAATGCAAACCTTCCTTTAACCCGAGAACTGCTACAAGCCTCAAGACCTACTTTCAAAGTTAATCTCCCAAGTCCAATTCCTTTCCTTCACACACACTCAAACAAAAGAACGAGCGAACGAACAAACAACATAATAGTTATCACCCAAACTAAGGCAAACAACACCTTTTTTCTCTCTCGCTTCAACACTTCTATTCGAAAATTTCCTCATCTCTCCCTCCCCATTCCCTGGTGGTGGTGGTGGGGGGGGGTTTCTTCCACCCCTCACTCCTGGCACAGATACCTAAACATGGTCTTGAGCGGCTGTATGGGAGACTGCTATAAGCCTCTTCAGAGCGCAATTTTCTATCTCTTCTTGCAAATTCCCTTGTGAACTTAATTCGACTTTTATTATTTTTCTTATGATAAATCAATATATCTGGTAGAAATTTTAATGTTTATAACTTTATTTTACCACCCCTCACTCCTGGCACAGATACCTAAACATGGTCTTGAGCGGCTGTATGGGAGACTGCTATAAGCCTCTTCAGAGCGCAATTTTCTATCTCTTCTTGCAAATTCCCTTGTGAACTTAATTCGACTTTTATTATTTTTCTTATGATAAATCAATATTTCTGGTAGAAATTTTAATGTTTATAACTTTATTTTACCACCCCTCACTCCTGGCACAGATACCTAAACATGGTCTTGAGCGGCTGTATGGGAGACTGCTATAAGCCTCTTCAGAGCGCAATTTTCTATCTCTTCTTGCAAATTCCCTTGTGAACTTAATTCGACTTTTATTATTTTTCTTATGATAAATCAATATATCTGGTAGAAATTTTAATGTTTATAACTTTATTTTACCACCCCTCACTCCTGGCACAGATACCTAAACATGGTCTTGAGCGGCTGTATGGGAGACTGCTATAAGCCTCTTCAGAGCGCAATTTTCTATCTCTTCTTGCAAATTCCCTTGTGAACTTAATTCGACTTTTATTATTTTTCTTATGATAAATCAATATTTCTGGTAGAAATTTTAATGTTTATAACTTTATTTTACCACCCCTCACTCCTGGCACAGATACCTAAACATGGTCTTGAGCGGCTGTATGGGAGACTGCTATAAGCCTCTTCAGAGCGCAATTTTCTATCTCTTCTTGCAAATTCCCTTGTGAACTTATTCGACTTCTATTATTTTTCTTATGATAAATCAATATTTCTGGTAGAAATTTTAATGTTTATAACTTTATTTTACCTATATAATTATGTATAATATAAAACCTTTCCATAAACGGACTTTAACTTTTTTGCAAGGGAAAAAGGCGAATTGTAATTATTTTCAGTTAAAACTGGTTTTATATTAACATATTAGAAACATAAACAATGAAAAAAAAAAACATATAACAACATACATACACACTAACGATATCACATCGTAATATATTGTGTCGGAAGGGAAATAAAACCTGTGGCAACTCTCAAATCCTACGTCAGGACGGCGGTTGCCTAGTTTTAAATTACGACAACAATACCGAATGTTTTTGTTTTGAATATCCGCGAGTGTTTGTTTACAAAGTATAATTTTATTATAAGTAACTGAAGGGTTGTTTACAAGGAGTATGAATTACAATTATAATCAGCGTTTTTCTTTTATTGGTTATCCAAAGCTATTTTGATAACAATTAAAGTAATTTAGTAATCTTTTTTTTTTTTTGTATGTCACTTTTTTTCGCCATGACTAGACGTCGTAACAATCCGTGAAAAAAGGAGACTGTGACATCTTCTGGCAAGCACTGCGAGACCACAAAGACTAAAAGGAAAATCTGTTTCTCAAAAGAGACAAATGCAATGTCACAAGGGGAAATTAAAACCCAGCAACAAGAGGAAATTGGAAGAAAGGGCGGTGTGAAGAGAAGTGTTACTGGAAAATATGTACCACAAGAAAAGAAGCAATACCAAAGTATTGCTACCGATGTCATACTGACACCACCAAAACACATATGTGATGCTGATGCAATGCCTAGTACATCGGCCCCTTCCCCAATCATTAACCCTTTTACCCCCAGGCTCTTTGGAAATTTCCAACCCTTAACCCCCCAAGGGGTTATTTTTTCCCAAGCACATTTTGCAGTATATATTTTTTAAATTGCTCTAACAGCCTTAATTTTTGTCATAGAGAGGTCAGGTTAGTCTCATTCTCTTGGAAAATGCCTGAATTTTCTCAAAAAATTATCAAAAATATGAAAAAAAAAAATTTTATAGCATTTTTTTGCAAGGACGTACCGGTACGTCCATAGGGGTAAAGGGATGAGTTTTGTGAAACGTACCAGTACGTCCTTTGGGGGTAAAAGGGTTAACAAAAAACATCATTTTCAGAATCTGACACCGAGCAAATTCTTACCCATGTTATTTTCTGAAGACGAAACAGACGAAGATATAGATGATGACATCAACTGTGGTGATAGTGATAGTGGTGAGATGGGGACCTCTGATGATAGCGAAGATGATTTTGAAGCTGGATTATTCCGTTCAGATGGAGGGGATATTGAAGAAAGTGAAGAAGATGAAGAGAATGAAATAGGTAACATACATAAAATACGAGAGGGAAATATTCAGTCTTATATTTGGTCTGATGTCAATAACTTTATGCCCGACATTCCTCCCTTTGATGGTAATTGCGCTGGCATAACAAATGAGTGGCCTTGTGATGACACTGCAAGAGAAAATGAATATTTTCTTGCACTTTTCAATGAAGAATTAGTTGACCTTATTGTATGTGAAACTAACAAGTACTACTGGTGGGTAATGGAAAAGTTCTCTTTCACACAAATTTCACGAGTTCACAACTGGGTGGACGCAGATGCCCATGAAATTTATGTTTATTTTGCATTACTACAACTGATGGATGGTGTGAAGAAAGCTCTGGGTGATAGGAGGATAGATGTGAGAGAGGCAAGAGAGCGTGCTGGAAATAGGAATGAATGGCGAGCGATTGTGACGCAGTTCCGGTAGGCCCTGCTGCTTCCTCCGGTGCCTTAGATGACCGCGGAGGTAGCAGCAGTAGGGGATTTAGCATTATGAAGCTTCATCTGTGGTGGATAATGTGGGAGGTTGGGCTGTGGCACCCTAGCAGTACCAGCTGAACTCGGCTGAGTCCCTGGTTAGGCTGGAGGAACGTAGAGAGTAGAGGTCCCCTTTTTTGTTCTGTTTCATTGTTGATGTCGGCTACCCCCCAAAATTGGGGGAAGTGCCTTTGGTATATGTATGTATGTATGTACTACTGATGCCTCTCATGAAAAAACATGCATTACAAGACTATTGGAAACAAGACCCTTTGATTCCTACTCCAATTTTTCCGAAGTTCATGACCCGTGATAGATTCTTACTGTTGACTCGTTTCATGCACTTTGCTGACAACGGGAGACCAATCGCAAGTGATCGAATTTGGAAAATAAGATCATTCCTTAGTTTAGTTGTTGCAAACTTCAAAAAGGTCTTTCATCCTTTCCAGAAAATTGTGATTGATGAGTCCCTTATACTTTTCAAAGGGCGACTTGTCTTCAAACAGTATATCCCAAGCAAGCGTCATCAATTTGGGATCATCTTAAAAAGGAAAGTCTATGATCAGTGTATCCTCCCCACTGTCACCTATGGGGCCAAAACTTGGAATCTAACAAAAAAGCTTTCCCTTAAACTACGAACAATGCAGAGGGCACATGAGAGAATTATGCTAAATCTAACATGGAAGGATAGAAAAACAGCTAAATGGATACGTCAAAAAACTAAAGTAATGGATATCCTTGAAACCATTAGCAAGCTCAAATGGAACTGGGCGGGGCACATTGCCAGGATAACAGACAACCGATGGACATCACGAACAACCTTCTGGACACCCTGAGGATACACAAGAAACCGAGGAAGACAAAAAACCCGCTGGGGAGATGACTTAGACCAACATAAGCAACAGTGGCACAGAATAGCTTGCGATAGAAGTCTGTGGAGAAACCTGGGGAAGGCCTACATCCAACAAAGGACTTCTGAAGGCTGAAATGATGAATGATGATGATGATTGTTTCATGTGATTGTGAAACAGGAATAGTGCTTGATATTATAGTATATACTGGAACAGATATAGATATACCAAAAGGAGATCAGGGTAGTGGTTTGGGATTCTCAGGAGCAGTAGTCAAGAAAATGATGGCACCTTATATGGGTCATGGACTTATATTGTATACTGACAATTGGTATAGTAGCCCTACATTGGCACAATTCCTTCATGACAACGCCACAGGGGCGTGTGGAACAGTGAGAGAAAGCAGGAAATATACAGTATGCCCAAATTTGATGTCCCATCCACCTTTTATGACAATCCTAGTGACAGTGACTCCCCTAATGAGGAATGAGGATGAAACTACAAACAGAAGTCCATCCATCCATATACCAAAGGCACTTCCCCCAATTTTGGGGGGTAGCCGACATCAACAAGAAACAAAACAAAAAAAAAGGGGACCTCTACTCTCTACGTTCCTCCAGCCTAATCAGGGACTCAGCCGAGTTCAGCTGGTACTGCTAGGGTGCCACAGACCAACCTCCCACATTTCCACCACAAATGAAGCTTCATACTGCTGAGTCCCCTACTGCTGCTACCTCCGCGGTCATCTAAGGCATCGGAGGCAGCAGCAGGGCCTACCGGAACTGCGTCACAATCGCTCTCCATTCATTCCTATTTCTAGCACGCTCTCTTGCCTCTCTCACATCTATCCTCCTATCACCCAGAGCTTTCTTCACACCATCCATCCACCCAAACCTTGGCCTTCCTCTTGTACTTCTCCCATCAACTCTTGCATTCATCACCTTCTTTAGCAGACAACCAGACAGCAGACAGCAAAAACTAAAAAATAAGAGAGAAAAACAAAAGTCAAAACCGTACAACGGGAGAAAACTAACAAGATATTGGCTGTCAAGTGGATAGATAGAAAGCCTGTGACCCTTTCATCAACCATACATAAAGGTGACATAGTGAACACAGGTAAGGTCCACTACAGGACTGAGAAGAAAATCTGTAAGCCAGATGTTGTTGTTGATTACAACGAAAATATGCGCCTTGTAGATAAGAGTGACTGCCAGCTAAGTCGGACAGAGTGTACGAGGAAATCATTCAAGTGGTACCACAAAATCTCTTATTGACATCATTATGCTTAACCCTTTTACCCCCAAAGGACGTACTGGTACGTTTCACAAAAGCCATCCCTTTACCCCCATGGACGTACCGGTACGTCCTTGCAAAAAAATGCTATAAAAATTATTTTTTTCATATTTTTGATAATTTTTTGAAAAATTCAGGCATTTTTCAAGAGAATGAGACCAACCTGACCACTCTATGACAAATATTAAGGCTGTTAGAGCAATTTAAAAAAAAATATACTGCAAAATGTGCTGGGAAAAAAATAACCCCCTGGGGGTTAAGGGTTGGAAATTTCCAAATAGCCTGGGGGTTAAAGGGTTAATGCATACAATATTTGGCTTGTAAAGACATCCGACCCAACTTGCAAGAAATTAAAATTTCGTGATTTTATTTACAACGTTTCATACCAACTTCTTGAAAATTATGGCACCGTGACAAGTAGTAGACTTGGACGTCGCGGACATCCTCCGGGAGAAGTACCTAATATAGGGAGCAGCTTATATTAGCTATCATCATCTCCAGCACACAATATTTGATGAGGTCTAAAACAGGAACTCGGTTACAACTGCCTGTGCTGAATGTAATGTGCCTTTATGTCCAACTGACTGCTTTCGTCACCCAAATTGAATATTGAGAGAGAGAGAGAGAGCGAGAGCGAGAGCGAGAGAGAGAGAGAGCGAGAGAGAGAGAGAGAGAGAGAGAGAGAAAGAGAGAGAGAGAGAGAGAGAGAGAGAGAGAGAGAGAGAGAGAGAGAGAGAGAGAGAGAGAGAAAGAGAGAGAGAGAGAGAGAGAATAATCTTTTTAACCCTTTTACCCCCAGGCTTTTTGGAAATTTCCAACCCTTAACCCCCAAGGGGTTACTTTTTTCCCAGCACATTTTGGTGTATATTTCTTTTAAATTGCTCTAACAGCCTTAATTTTTGTCATAGAGAGGTCAGGTTGGTCTCATTCTCTTGGAAAATGTCTGAATTTTCTCAAAAAATTATCAAAAATATGAAAAAAATAATTTTTATAGCATTTTTTTGCAAGGACGTACCGGTACGTCCATGGGGGTAAAGGGATGGCTTTTGTGAAACGTACCAGTACGTCCTTTGGGGGTAAAAGGGTTAAGAAATGTTTTATATAGCCTGTATTCATTATTTATATCCACAATAGGAATTTTCTATATCTTTTGTATATACGGTATATACTGTATATTTTAATATGCGGTGATGCTTTTGATATACGCATTACTATATACAAATGCTTAAAAATGTCATATAAAAACCTATTGTAATTAGTCTGAACACATAGGCTGGGTCATGAGTTTATTAGTTCATCTATACAAGATTCTAATAATAGTTATTATGTTTTCAATATGATATAATTATTGCTCTCTTTATGTACTTTATCCCTTTTACCCCCAAAGGACGTACTGGTACGTTTCACAAAACTCATCCCTTTACCCCCATGGACGTACCGGTACGTCCTTGCAAATAAATGCTATAAAATTTTTTTTTTCATTTTTTTTTTTCATTTCTTTGAGAAAATTCAGGCATTTTCCAAGAGAATGAGACCAACCCGACCTCTCTATGACAAAAACTAAGGCTGTTAGAGCAATTTAAAAAAAATATACTGCAAAATGTGCTGGGGAAAAAATAACCCCTTGGGGGTTAAGGGTTGGAAATTTCCAAAAAGCCTGGGGGTAAAAGGGTTAAATATTATGATATTTTAGGTTATAACTACTATATATATTTGTAAAAGACTATGATATTGCATTACTTGTAATCAATTTGTTCCTTCAAATATTTTAAGTTGGTTTAGCAAAATTGTAAGTAAAAATATACATTCTCTCTAAATATGATATATTATTTAAAACAAATTTAAAATAATTGCAATGGTAACAATAGTCACTTTATGAATAGGGAGCCTTTGTAAAGTGACGGCCAGATCCCGTAGAAAACGGGAATATTCTGAACTGTGGCCGTCGTTCTAAAAACGATTTTGGCAGGAAAAACTAACTTAAAAAACCCACCTAACCTATACTAAAAGCCGTATCCTTACCCAGGGGGGCTCCCCCCCACCCCCGGACCCCCCTTACACAACAGTTTCCTTACCTACGAGTACAACGGGAGAAGCTAACTTAAAAAACCCACCTAACCTATGCTAAAAGCCGTGTCCTTACCCAGGGGTGCTGCGCCCCCCCGGACCCCCCCCTTACACAACATATTTAAGATCCGTAGACCCTTTCCAAACATTTTTATTCTATACACGATAACAGTCGGAGCGATAATAAGCAAATTAGGACGCTTGGCCGTAGCGCTACAAACTACCCATGAATAGATAAAGGAAAAAAATGAAGCAAATAAAGTGTTTGTAATAGTAAATGTGACTACATCAACTAAAATTATCATTATTTCAGGAATAGATACAATTCTATATCATAGGATTTGAAAATATAAAGTAATTTTTTTATCACTACTCTGCCTTAGATGACCGCGGAGGTAGCAGCAGTAGGGGATTCAGCATTATGAAGCTTCATCTGTGGTGGATAATGTGGGAGGGTGGGCTGTGACACCCTAGCAGTACCAGCTGAACTCGGTTGAGTCCCTTGTTAGGCTGGGAGGAACGTAGAGAGTAGAGGTCCCCTTTTTGTTTTGTTTCATTGTTGATGTCGGCTACCCCCCAAAATTGGGGGAAGTGCCTTTGGTATATGTATGTATGTATGTACTACTCTTTTCAATATATAGTAAAGGCTGTTTGTTAAAACCTTCATTACATAGTACGGAATGTAGTAAATAAAAATCGCTAACCTCTACCGGGCGCAAACAGTCCCCTGATATCGTGGGTGATACCCAACATACTATCCAACCGCCCCACCCATGAAAGACAATCCAGACTCACCCATTGGCCATCACGCGAGATTCCACGTCGCGCTTTAAAATTAACTTTGATGGTTTATAACAAAATAACAAACAAGATGTAGGGTAAAATATTTGGATGATATATGCACGAAGTTATTACAAAAACATTGGTATAGTTATGGGTTAGATTCTGAAACATTGTATTTTTGTCAAGATAGCCGCACCACGGGACTGTAGTAAAATGACATTGCCGCATTTCTCGGGTTAAGTCAAAGCAAATGTTATGCTACCTTGGGGGTGGCCTACTCGCCACCCGCCAACTACTACGGTACTACCTCGTTAAAAGTTTAACCGGCCATTTCCAGCCTTGCCGAAGTCGAACGTTTGTATTGTGTGTAGGAATAAAAAAGGGTTTATGAAGCACAAAATATTCAAAGCTTTTTGAAAACTAACAAAAGATTAGAAAACAGAAAAGGGAACACAGTGTTTGCTTACGGCTTGTTCAAGTCATATCCACACTACTTACAACGGCATATTCATCTAAATGTGATTTTTGTTATTCCAGCTTAATACGTCTGATTAATAGCGCCACCAGCTCTGAAGCTCAGTTGAATTCATGTTGAATAGTGATGAGACTGACTGTATCTTGAATCATACAATGACCCCATCTCTTGAATCCAACACATCTGAAAAAAGTTTAGACAATTAATAATCTTTCATATCATTGTATTCCAAACTTTTAATGTTATTATCTAAGTACTAAGATACGAGTCTAGAATTTTTAAGACAAGTTAAACAATTATCATTCACGCATTTGACTTTAAGAATGAATTTAATGACACTAGCAATACAGAGGGGCACCTGGGAGATCACTGTATACTTATGTTGTCCAAATCTCTGGCAAAATTTATAACAATATACTTGAAGACAATTAACATTACTGAGGGGACATTTCCACATCAGAATGCTTTCCACAGCACACTAGATATAGAAACACTGTTTACAGGTGGGGTCAGAGAAGGGGAAGTCACACAAGTTGAATTAACCGTTTTAATTTTAATTCAGGAAGTGGCATGTTTTTATTCAGCTGTTTTGTTAAAGTTTTTATAGTTTATATAGGAAATATTTATTTCCAGATTGTTGCTGTTCTTAAAACAATTAATTTTTTCCTTGTTCCCTTTCCTCACTGGGCTGTTTTCCCTGTTGGAGCAACTGGGCTTATAGCATCCTGCTTTTCCAACTAAGGTTGCAGCTTAGCAAATAATAATAATAATAATAATTAGAATTCAGTATTTCAAAAATTGAACAGGGTACTGTGAGCATCAAGCATGAGTCGGAGATGTCCATTCTTAGCCCTTAAGACGCAAGGATGGCAACGCATCACTCCAAGAGCGACGAAGTTCGGCCTGATACTTGCGAATGATTTTCTAAACCAATCAATCTAAAACTATCGAGTGTTACGGACTTTACCCAGCAAAAGGAATTTGCATAAGACAAGGCTTGTAGGTTAGGTTAGGTTGGGAAGTTTAAATCAGGTGGTGATCTTGTGTAGAGTTTTTACACAACAAGGAGCAGTTTTTATAGCATAGCGGTCATGCCTTAACCCTTTTACCACCAGGCTATTTGGAAATTTCCAACCCTTAACCCCCAGGGGGTTATTTTTTTCCCAGCTTATTTTGCAGTATATTTTTTTTTTAAATTGCTCTAACAGCCTTAATTTTTGTCATAGAGAGGTCAGGTTGGTCTCATTCTCTTGGAAAATGCCTGAATTTTCTCAAAAAATTATCAAAAATATGAAAACAAAAAATTTTATAGCATTTTTTTGCGAGGACGTACCGGTACGTCCATGGGGTTAAGGGATGGCTTTTGTGAAACGTACCAGTACGTCTTTTGGGGGTAAAAGGGTTAAGCGGGGTTTACACAGTCGAACGGTTTGTCGAACCCCATTGTTGCACCTGCCTGATAAAAACAGTTCAAAGAGGTGGTCAAAGCCATAAATGCATAAGGTTTGTGGACAATAAAACCCTGCCCACAAAAATCAGGGGAGAACAGGCTTTCTTTGAACACTCAAATACGCCAATCACACGTTCGAACATCACTCCAAACAAATGTCGATGAACGACTGGAAAACGTGAAGGAAATTCTCCCATTTTCTATGCACGAGAGAGGAAATGGCCGCTGATATACAAAGGCTCCTAAATCTTTACCCATGGACTGTTTAAGGTACTTCAAGGTATCAGGAGTTGGAATACATTAAACTAGAGGAGTTTAGGTTAACAGGGGTGTTAGGTTAGGTAGGTTAGGTAGGCAATTCCTTAAAGAAGTCCATGGTTAAGCCTACTAGTAGCTATTGATGATGCACATTCGATACCACTTATTGCATAGGATCTATGGGCTATCTCAGTTAATGAATGACGTAAAATGTCTATAATAAATGTCTAAATCTCTAAAAATCTTACGCAATGAGGTAAATGTTATTTATCTCCCAAAGGCTTCCACACGCCCAGTCTAGCCTCAGAAAAGAAGCTATTATTGGATCTAGTGGCTTCATTGGTTATAACATCCCTTACAATTCCTATCTAAAATATATCCTACGTTATTATGCATGTAATTTTATCAATAAAAACGATAGGTTAACCATAAAATAACGCTAAATAAAGCTTACCGAGTTACCGTCACTTTTTTCACTTTTCATATTCAAAACCTGAGTCACGTGACTTTGTTTACATTATTAAAGAAGCTTTGCACTTGCGCGGTTCTTCTTCTTCTTGAGTGGCCGCAAACTTATTTTGCGGAGTGAGCAGTTATTCTTTACTTCTTATATATTTCTTCCTTAAATAAGATATTTCACATTATTTTCTTATTTTAATCTTCATATGGCTGTTAAAATTCTTTTATATTTCTTTAGAAATGACTCTTAATATATTTCTTCCTTAGATAAGATATTTCACATCATTTTCTTATTTTCCTCTTCATATGGCTGTTAAAATTCTTTTATCTTTCTTTAGAAATGACTCTTAATATATTTCTTCCTTAGATAAGATATTTCACATTATTTTCTTATTTTCCTCTTCATGTGGCTGTTAAAATTCTTTTATCTTTCTTTAGAAATGACTCTTAATATATTTCTTCCTTAGATAAGATATTTCACATTATTTTCTTATTTTAATCTTCATATGGCTGTTAAAATTCTTTTATATTTCTTTAGAAATGACTCTTAATATATTTCTTCCTTAGATAAGATATTTCACATCATTTTCTTATTTTCCTCTTCATATGGCTGTTAAAATTCTTTTATCTTTCTTTAGAAATGACTCTTAATATATTTCTTCCTTAGATAAGATATTTCACATTATTTTCTTATTTTCCTCTTCATGTGGCTGTTAAAATTCTTTTATCTTTCTTTAGAAATGACTCTTAATATATTTCTTCCTTAGATAAGATATTTCACATTATTTTCTTATTTTCCTCTTCATGTGGCTGTTAAAATTCTTTTATCTTTCTTTAGAAATGACTCTTAATATATTTCTTCCTTAGATAAGATATTTCACATTATTTTCTTATTTTCCTCTTCATATGGCTGTTAAAATTCTTTTATCTTTCTTTAGAAATGACTCTTAATATATTTCTTCCTTAGATAAGATATTTCACATTATTTTCTTATTTTCCTCTTCATGTGGCTGTTAAAATTCTTTTATCTTTCTTGAGAAATGACTCTTAATATATTTCTTCCTTAGATAAGATATTTCACATTATTTTCTTATTTTCCTCTTCATGTGGCTGTTAAAATTCTTTTATCTTTCTTTAGAAATGACTCTTAATATATTTCTTCCTTAGATAAGATATTTCACATTATTTTCTTATTTTCCTCTTCATGTGGCTGTTAAAATTCTTTTATCTTTCTTTAGAAATGACTCTTAATATATTTCTTCCTTAGATAAGATATTTCACATTATTTTCTTATTTTCCTCTTCATATGGCTGTTAAAATTCTTTTATCTTTCTTTAGAAATGACTCTTAATATATTTCTTCCTTAGATAAGATATTTCACATTATTTTCTTATTTTCCTCTTCATTTGGCTGTTAATATTCTTTTTATCTTTCTTTTAAAATGACTCTTAATATATTTCTTCCTTAGATAAGATATTTCACATTATTTTCTTATTTTAATCTTCATGTGGCTGTTAAAATTCTTTTTATCTTTCTTTAGAAATGACTCTTAATATATTTCTTCCTTAGATAAGATATTTCACATTATTTTCTTATTTTCCTCTTCATGTGGCTGTTAAAATTCTTTTATATTTCTTTAGAAATGACTCTTAATATATTTCTTCCTTAGATAAGATATTTCACATTATTTTCTTATTTTAATCTTCATGTGGCTGTTAAAATTCTTTTATCTTTCTTTAGAAATGACTCTTAATATATTTCTTCCTTAGATAAGATATTTCACATTATTTTCTTATTTTCCTCTTCATGTGGCTGTTAAAATTCTTTTATCTTTCTTTAGAAATGACTCTTAATATATTTCTTCCTTAGATAAGATATTTCACATTATTTTCTTATTTTCCTCTTCATATGGCTGTTAAAATTCTTTTATCTTTCTTTAGAAATGACTCTTAATATATTTCTTCCTTAGATAAGATATTTCACATTATTTTCTTATTTTCCTCTTCATGTGGCTGTTAAAATTCTTTTATCTTTCTTTAGAAATGACTCTTAATATATTTCTTCCTTATATAAGATATTTCACATTATTTTCTTATTTTCCTCTTCATATGGCTGTTAAAATTCTTTTATCTTTCTTTAGAAATGACTCTTAATATATTTCTTCCTTAGATAAGATATTTCACATTATTTTCTTATTTTCCTCTTCATATGGCTGTTAAAATTCTTTTATCTTTCTTTAGAAATGACTCTTAATATATTTCTTCCTTAGATAAGATATTTCACATTATTTTCTTATTTTAATCTTCATGTGGCTGTTAAAATTCTTTTATCTTTCTTTAGAAATGACTCTTAATATATTTCTTTCTTAGATAAGATATTTCACATTATTTTCTTATTTTAATCTTCATGTGGCTGTTAAAATTCTTTTATCTTTCTTTAGAAATGACTCTTAATATATTTCTTCCTTAGATAAGATATTTCACATTATTTTCTTATTTTAATCTTCATGTGGCTGTTAAAATTCTTTTATCTTTCTTTAGAAATGACTCTTAATATATTTCTTCCTTAGATAAGATATTTCACATTATTTTCTTATTTTCCTCTTCATGTGGCTGTTAAAATTCTTTTATCTTTCTTTAGAAATGACTCTTAATATATTTCTTCCTTAGATAAGATATTTCACATTATTTTCTTATTTTCCTCTTCATGTGGCTGTTAAAATTCTTTTATCTTTCTTTAGAAATGACTCTTAATATATTTCTTCCTTAGATAAGATATTTCACATTATTTTCTTATTTTCCTCTTCATGTGGCTGTTAAAATTCTTTTATCTTTCTTTAGAAATGACTCTTAATATATTTCTTCCTTAGATAAGATATTTCACATTATTTTCTTATTTTAATCTTCATGTGGCTGTTAAAATTCTTTTATCTTTCTTTAGAAATGACTCTTAATATATTTCTTCCTTAGATAAGATATTTCACATTATTTTCTTATTTTCCTCTTCATGTGGCTGTTAAAATTCTTTTATCTTTCTTTAGAAATGACTCTTAATATATTTCTTCCTTAGATAAGATATTTCACATTATTTTCTTATTTTCCTCTTCATGTGGCTGTTAAAATTCTTTTATCTTTCTTTAGAAATGACTCTTAATATATTTCTTCCTTAGATAAGATATTTCACATTATTTTCTTATTTTCCTCTTCATGTGGCTGTTAAAATTCTTTTATCTTTCTTTAGAAATGACTCTTAATATATTTCTTCCTTAGATAAGATATTTCACATTATTTTCTTATTTTCCTCTTCATGTGGCTGTTAAAATTCTTTTATCTTTCTTTAGAAATGACTCTTAATATATTTCTTCCTTAGATAAGATATTTCACATTATTTTCTTATTTTCCTCTTCATGTGGCTGTTAAAATTCTTTTATCTTTCTTTAGAAATGACTCTTAATATATTTCTTCCTTAGATAAGATATTTCACATTATTTTCTTATTTTCCTCTTCATGTGGCTGTTAAAATTCTTTTATCTTTCTTTAGAAATGACTCTTAATATATTTCTTCCTTAGATAAGATATTTCACATTATTTTCTTATTTTCCTCTTCATGTGGCTGTTAAAATTCTTTTATCTTTCTTTAGAAATGACTCTTAATATATTTCTTCCTTAGATAAGATATTTCACATTATTTTCTTATTTTCCTCTTCATGTGGCTGTTAAAATTCTTTTATCTTTCTTTAGAAATGACTCTTAATATATTTCTTCCTTAGATAAGATATTTCACATTATTTTCTTATTTTCCTCTTCATGTGGCTGTTAAAATTCTTTTATCTTTCTTTAGAAATGACTCTTAATATATTTCTTCCTTAGATAAGATATTTCACATTATTTTCTTATTTTCCTCTTCATGTGGCTGTTAAAATTCTTTTATCTTTCTTTAGAAATGACTCTTAATATATTTCTTCCTTAGATAAGATATTTCACATTATTTTCTTATTTTCCTCTTCATGTGGCTGTTAAAATTCTTTTATCTTTCTTTAGAAATGACTCTTAATATATTTCTTCCTTAGATAAGATATTTCACATTATTATCTTATTTTCCTCTTCATGTGGCTGTTAAAATTCTTTTATCTTTCTTTAGAAATGACTCTTAATATATTTCTTCCTTAGATAAGATATTTCACATTATTTTCTTATTTTCCTCTTCATGTGGCTGTTAAAATTCTTTTTATCTTTCTTTTAAAATGACTCTTAATATATTTCTTCCTTAGATAAGATATTTCACATTATTTTCTTATTTTCCTCTTCATGTGGCTGTTAAAATTCTTTTTATCTTTCTTTTAAAATGATAAAGTTAAGGTTTATGAATGGTAAGGTTAGAAGAGATATGTGAGCTTAACACTTAGGAAGAAATCATAGTTATAAAGACAAAATTGCTTATAATAAAACTAAAAGGAAATTTATAGAAATATGAATTAAAATTATAGAAATGGGAAAGAAAATTATAGAAATGGGAAAGAAAATGATAGAAATGGGAAAGAAAATGAGAGAAATGGGAAAGAAAATGATAGAAATGGGACAGAAAATGATAGAAATGGGAAAGAAAATGATAGAAATGGGAAAGAAAATGATAGAAATGGGAAAGAAAATGATAGAAATGGGAAAGAAAATTATAGAAATGGGAAAGAAAATGATAGAAATGGGAAAGAAAATGATAGAAATGGGAAAGAAAATGATAGAAATGGGAAAGAAAGTGATAGAAATGGGAAAGAAAATGATAGAAATGGGAAAGAAAATGATAGAAATGGGAAAGAAAATGATAGAAATGGGAAAGAAAATGATAGAAATGGGAAAGAAAATGATAGAAATGGGAAAGAAAATTATACAAATGGGAAAGAAAATGATAGAAATGGGAAAGAAAATTATACAAATGGGAAAGAAAATTATACAAATGGAAAAGAAAATTATATGCTTTGTGGGTTGTGCAGTGAAGCATATGATACGACAGAGCATTTATTTATCTGTAAAGAACTAAGAAAATTTAGATGCAATAGCAAAGAATTCAGAAAATTTAGAAGCAGTAGCATAGAATTAAAGAATTTAGCATTATAAAACAGATATATTGCCCAATATCTTATTATCATTAACATTATTACTTGCCAAGCTACAACCCTATTTGAAAAAGCAGAATGCTATAAGCCTGAAGGCTCCAATAGGGAAAATATCCCAGTGAGGAGAGGAAATAAGGAAACTATAAGTACTTGAAAATTAAAATAGAATAGTTTAAGAACAGTAACAGCATGAGAATGAATATTTCATATATAAACCAGAAAAAAAAACTAGAGGAAGAGAAATAAGATAGAATAGAGTGACTGAGTGTACCCTCAAGCAAGAGAACTCTACCCGCAAGACAGTGAAAGACCATGGTACAGAGGCTAAGGTACTGTCCAAGACAAAGAACAATGGTTTGATTTTATGGAATGTCCTTCTCCTAGAAGACTTTGTAAGGGACAGTGAACTTTCTGCAGAGTAAAGCTCTTTGCACCAACACATCTAGTACTCTGGTCAAATTCATGGTTCCTGATTCCTAATTGCTCACTTTGCAAAATAAGTTTGACAGGAGCAAAGCCTCTAAACTTATATTCAGTAATCCAATTGAGATATTTTCCTGTAAAGTAAGCAAATCTTAGTAAAGATCTTTAGTTTTAAGCTTATCCTAATGTACCTTGAAATCAGCTGGGATATATTTTGTTAGTTTTGTCCATAATTATGGTACTTTAAGTTCTTCTTTCAGATTCATGGCCCAGCTTATTTAGGTTTATATTGTATGATCTGTAGTTCGACTAAGGCAAACAATATCATATTAAACAAGAAAAGCACTCAGAGTGCAGACCTCCACCACGGTAGCTTATTTCGGTCGACCTTTTGCTCTACCTTAACCTTTGATCTAGGACTTGCAAAACTGAATCACTTCCACGTATCAATATAACAATTAATCCCTGAAAGTTTCACCACTCTGTGAGTAAAATTGTGGACAGGAAGTTGTTCACAAACAAACAGACAAACACACACGAATAGGGGCGAAAACATAACCTCCTTCCAACTTCGTTAGCGGTGGTAAAAAAGTCAATGGAAATTTCGAAAAGAATAACTCGATATATTTCGTTATAATTGCTTTGGTGGGTTACAATTATTCAACTAAAACATTATAAAAACATTACCAAAACTACAAACATACACACATACATAAATGCATAAATACATACATATACATACATTCAATGTATATATATCTTGGAAAGCAAGATAATTAATTCAGAAACGCATTAAATATGTGCTGCTTTTCTGTGTTCAATGCCCATGTTCTATTACTTACTGTTTCTGAGAGTTTATAACATAAACAGTATAAATGTTGATAGTAAAGGAATAACAAACTTCTTTATGAGTTAAAGCTTAAGTTTTTAGAATGAGCCATATAATAGAGTTTCAGTTTGACAAGAAGCTGAAAAAAAAAATAAATTTTTGTTTTAGAGATAATGCATAGTAGAAAAAGGGTGGAGAAAGACGTTCCTTGTGGCTAAAAAAACAAGAAAAAAATATATAAAGTATTTTGATTATTATACACGAGAGAGAGAGAGAGAGAGAGAGAGAGAGAGAGAGAGAGA